>NW_022630152.1:0-206844 GCF_010909765.2 Amblyraja radiata
AAAGAAGTGGAATAAGCAGAAAAAGATTAACCAAGCGAGTCAAAAGCAGGTGGGTGTGCAAGTGCCGAGTGCGGAGATCACCCAAGGGGTGCCTGTCAGCTCCAGGGAGGTCCAGAGTGAAACTGCCGTGGCCCAGAAAGGAGCTGAGGTGGCTCTGACGGGAGTAGGGAAGGTAACACATGCGGGTGGTAAAGTGGCTGGGGGTAGTGTGGAGGCGGAAGACCCTTCCTTTATGGAGGTCACCACACCGCCGCATTCTAGTGGGACAAAAAGGAGGATTGGGCCTGGCGAGGAAGAGCAAGGACGTGAGTCCAAAATAAGGGGGGTGCAGTTTTCCAGTCCTTCCACCACCGATGTGGGTGGAGGTCAGGAAATGACGTCTTCTGGGTTGGAGGTTGAGCCTCCGCTTCAGGGATCTCTCGAGGGTACCACAGGGTCAGGTGACGGGGTACATCCCTCTGGAGCTGTGTCCTCTGGGCGCGGAGAGGTCCTTTCGTCTCAGGGGCCCTCCGATGGAGGTATCTCATCGTGTGTTGATCTTGGCTCTCCTGGGGGTGCGTCCTCTGGGTCGGAGGAGGTCCCCTCGTTTCAGAGGCCTACTAAGGGTGTTAGCACGCAGGAGGGTGGGGCAAGCTCCCCTGGTAGTGTGGACCCTGAGACGTGGGATGAGCAGAGTCAGCCCGAGGGAGGGGGGCCGGGTGGAAGGGTGTACCAATCAGTGCTCAATATTGGAGCCAGTGGAGGTGCCGAGGTGTGTATTGTACTGCCGGCTGAGTTGGCAGGGGAGAGAAAAAAGACTGGTGGAGAGCCTCTGGGTGTTGCCAGTGGAGGGGGTGCTTTCGGTGCTGTGGAGGTCGGAGTTGTTTTGGGCAGCGACCTTCTTTCGGATTCTGGGGGTGCCAGTTTACCACAGACCCTGGGGGTGCCTCTTGTTTTCTCTTCCCCAGGCCCAGATGTGGAGGGTGAGGACAGAGCGCAGGAGCCCAGCCAGTCAGTGGGCTGCGTGATGCGGATAGGGGCTTCGGGACCCTTCCCCGGCATTGATCCTGGGGTTGGTGACATGTCGGTGGAGGGGGAGAGGGATGGGGCCAGTTTGTGTGAAGGGGTTTGCGAAATTCCAGAGAGCTCTGGTCTTTCGACTTCTGAAAATGACCTTGGTGATGCTGAGCGTGTTGTGTCAGGTGCGAATAACTTGGCCGATAGTCCAGGGACCAAGGACGAGTCTCATGAAATTGTTATCTGTGAGGTGCGGGAGTTTTTAAAAACATAGCCGTTCCAACAAGAAAAAGATTGAGGCTGCTAAGCGGCGGTGGGCTGATCAGTCGGCCTTAGTTGAAACTCTCGAGGCTATCCTTGCCACCGAGGATAGTGATCTTCCTGGCTCTGAGCAGTGCCAGCTTGGGGACTTTTTGGAGCTCCTAAGAGAGAGGGCTACAGAGCCCAGGAGGAGAAGTGCGAGGATTTTAATTTAATGTACCAGTGCATTCACGTTAGTTACCCTAAACTTAAACGGGAGTAGAGCGAGTTTTCGCAGATTCCAGCTTTTATCGGTCCTTAGGGAGGGGAAATTTGCAGTGTGTTTTCTGCAGGAGACGCATACTGTTGTCAGTGATGAACGCACCTGGAGATTGGAGTGGGAAGGTGAGGTCTATATGAGTCATCTTAGCTCAAATTCGAGTGGGGTGGCCATTCTGTTGGCTCAGAATTTCCTGCCCAATATTATAAAAGTGCACGAAGTTGTGCCAGGACGTTTGCTCCATCTGGACGTGAGCCTGGATGGCATGCCGTTGCATTTCATTAACGTGTATGCACCCAGCTCCGGCACGATGCAGGCCGGCCTACTTCAGGAGGTGAGTGCTCTGTTGAGCACTATTGATCGGGGAGAGTGTGTCTTCCTTGGGGGGGACTTTAACTGCACACTTGAGGGGCGAGATCGTTCTGGTACTCAGTGTGCCCCTGCTGTAGCGAAGAAGCTGAGAGGGTTGATTGATTCTTTTGAGTTGGTTGATGCGTGGCGGGACCACAACCCAGACTCCATTGCTTTTTCGCGGAGGTCTGAGGGAGGTGATTCCCGCATTGATCGAATATATATCTCCCGAGCGTTTGTTTCCCGTGTCTCAGCGGCCTCAATGCAGCTGGTGCCATGCTCGGACCATTGTCTGGTGCGTGCGGATTTTAATCCAGCGTGCGCTCGGGCCGGGTCTGCGCACTGGCACTTTAATAACCGGCTGCTGGAGGATCGGTGTTTCCGGGAGTCATTCAGTCGGTTTTGGGTGAGGTGGAGAGAGAGGCAGAGGTGCTTCTCTTCCCTAAGGCAGTGGTGGGATGTGGGGAAAGCTCACATCCGTATTTTTTGTAAGGAATACACGTGGGGGTCGACCGGGCGGCGGGACTTAGCGGTTGAGAAGCTTGAGAGGGAGCTGAAGGACGCAGAGTCTCGCCTGGGTCAGGTTGGAGGTGACTCTTGCGAATGGGATGTGTTTCATGAGAAGAAGGAAGCCTTGAGGAACCTGCAACTTGAGCGGTCCCGAGGCGCTTATGTGAGGGCGCGGGTCCAGATGCTGCACGATCTGGATCGAGCTTCGCCTTTCTTTTTCTCTCTGGAGAAAGGGCGGTGAGCCCGCAAACAGCTCGTGGAGCTGCTAGCAGATGATGGCTCCTCTGTCACGGATCCAGAGAGGATTAGTGCCTTGGTCAGGTCCTTTTATGGATCCCTGGTCTCCGCAGGTGGAGTCAGCGGGGAAGCTCAGCAGGGCCTGTGGGAGAGTCTACCGACTATAGATAGGGAGGTGGCCGATCTTCTTGATGGCCTTTATCTTTGGAGGAGTTGACTCGTGCATTGCATCAGCTCAGGAGGGGTAAGTCCCCCGGGCTGGATGGGCTGACGGTAGAGTTTGTAAGATCCTTCTGGGGTATCCTGGGGGGTGATTACATGTTGGTTCTGGGGGAGAGCCTGGGGACCGGGGAGATGCCCCTCTCGTGGCGTAGAGCAGTTGTTGTCCTGCTGCCCAAGAAGGGGGAACTCCGCCTGTTGAAAAACTGGCGCCCGGTCTCTCTACTATGCACAGAGTATAAAGTTTTTGCACGGGCGATGGCAAATCGCCTGGGTCCGAGTTGTCTCAGTTGATTCACCAGGGCCAGTCTTACACAGTGCCTGGTCGGTCCTTTCAGGATCACATCCACCTGGTTAGGACCTGATTCATCTAGCACAGGGAACTGGTCAGTCAGCTGCTTTTCTGTCTCTTGATCAGGAGAAGGCTTTTGATAGGGTAGAGCATGAATACCTTTTCGGAACGTTGCAAGCGTTCGGATTTGGACCGCATTTTGTGGCCCGGGTCCGCCTCTTGTATGCTGCAGTGGAGTGCCTTGTGAAGGTTAATGGTGCGTTGTTGGCTCCCTTTCAGTTTGGGAGGGGGGTCCGTCAGGGGTACCCCATGTCATGTCAGTTGTTCGCGGTCTGTGTGGAGCCGTTCCTGTGTCTTCTTCGGAGGAGGTTGACAGGCCTGGCCCTGCCGTGCCCGGGGGTGGAGTTGGTTCTTTCGGCATATGCCGATGATGTACTCCTTATGTTCACCGATCCTGGTGACCTGCGGAGGATGCGTGATTGCCAGAAGATATTCTCGGCTGCATCTTCTGCCAGGATTAATTGGAGCAAGTGCTCTGGACTTTTAGTGGGTCCGTTGGCAGGTGGACTCCCTGCCAGAGGAGATGGTAATGTTTGCGTGGAGCACCACTAACCTCCTCTACCTGGGGGTGTACCTGAGTCCCACTGAGGATGCTTGGCCGGCAAACTGGCAGGAGTTGGAGACGAAAGTGGTTGCCAGGCTGGGGCGCTGGTCAGGCCTGCTTGGAGTTCTTTCTTTTCAGGGGAGGGTGTTGGTCATAAACCAGCTGGTGGCCTCCATGTTATGGTACCGGCTGGCTACTCTTGTCCCGCCTTCCATTTTTGTAAATGCTTTAAAGAAGAAGCTGGTGGACTTCTTTTGGGGAAATAGGAAGCACTGTGTTTCCGCAGCGGTCCTGAGACTCCCGTTAGAGGAGGGCGGCCAGTCCTTGGTATGCGTGCGTACCCAGGTGGCGGCTCTCCGCCTCAGAACTCTGAGGAGGTATATGTATATAGAGAACCCCCCCAGATGGCACGTTTTGGCCACGTATTTTTTCCGACGGGGTGGTTGTCTAAGGGGGGTCTCGCGGCTCCCGGAGGCGGGCATCAGTCGACCCGCCCTAAGGGGCTTGCCTGTTTTCTACCGGGATGTGTTAAGAGTGAGGAATCTGGTTGTTTTCAGCCAGCGTGTTGCTCCACGAGGGGGGGGGGGGTGTTGCGGCTGCGGGAGTGGCCGGTCCGCATAAAATCATGGCGGGTGTCGAGGAGAGGCGTGCGCCTAGAGTGGTTTTGAATGAGCTCTTACCCGCTCCGTCAGATCTGCTCATCGGGCCTCGGTTCCGGGATATATCTCGGGCACCGGCTCCACACAACCTGAGCCGCCTTTCGGAGATGATTAGCGTGCCGTTTCGTGACGCGAAGAGACGCTCACTGTATAGAATGTTCCTGCACATTCTGCACCTCCTTGCCCTCGTCTCCCGTCCCGATACACCATGGCGGACGGTGTTACCACCTGAAGGCGGGGAAGGTCCCCAGTGGGGGTCCCTCTACAAGGGCGTTGTCCCCCTTTACATTGGGGACCTGGGGTGGAGAGTGATGCACAGAGCGATGGCATGTAACAAACTTTTGAGTCGGTTCACGGATTCGTCCGCTGCCTGTATTTTCTGTGGCGAGGAAGAGACCGTGTTCCACATTTATATGGAGTGTGAGAGGCTACTGCCCCTGTATCAATATCTGAAGGGGTTGTTCCTAAAGTTCTGGTTACGTTTTAGTCCTACGATTCTTGTGTTTGGACACAAGGCAGGGTGTGGGGAGAGCCAAGTGGGATGGTGGGACCTACCAGTCGGTCTACTCCTCGGCCTGGCCAAGATGGCCATACGCGGGTCCAGGCAGCAGGCGATGGATGGTCAGGCAAGAGTCGGCTGCTTGCCCCTCTTTCGGGCCTACGTCCGTGCACGTGTGTCCCTGGAAAGGGAACATGCGGTGTTCACGGGGACTTTGGAGGTATTCCGTGGGCGCTGGTCACCGCGTGGGGTTGAGAGTATTGTGAATAATGATTGTAATGTTGTACTATAATGACACGTGGAATAATGTAATTTCGTTTTGTGTATGACGTGATCTGATGTATTATTTGATGTGTTGAATAAAGTCTTTGAAATAAAAAATAAATAAATAAATAAACAATTTTTTTTTAAAAAGGAGAGAGAGAGAGAGTATTTCTCAGCTCCAGTGGTTGAGAAGTTTTAAGCAGCCTTTGCAGGATTCTCTCGCTGGGAAAGGAACAGAGGCTGAGGGGCTTCATAGTCTGACTTATTGTTGGACTGTTGAAACTTTCCAATGCTTTAAAAACTCCTCCATTTAGCGTGAAAATCCCCTGCGAATTTTCTACATTGTCGAGGGAGCAGGGTGCGGCTGTCATTGGCGGCCTGCCAAGAGTACCTGGATATCGAGGGTTTGAAGTTTTTCGGTGCCTTTGCTGTGTTTTGGCACTGATTCTCTGCCCTAAAATCATTTTGCACAGTGCGGCTGCCTGGCTTAATGTGAAGAAGGTGCTTTGGCGTTCGGCAAGACAGGGCGAGCTGGCTTTTTGGCGTGGACGAGTTTTGGAACTTTCCTTCTTCAGCTGGAGGACTTTGCTTTTTGAGGATTGCTTTGGCCTGTGACTGTCCCTGGGAATTAATTTGCTGAGCTGCTGGAGTGCCGGGAGCTGGTTTGTGCCTCTGCCCGGATGGCGATGGAGGGGGCGCGGCCGAAGGAGAGGAGCTACGCAGCAGTGACATCAGCAGCGGAACCGAGGCCATCTGAACATGAGCCTCATGTTGACTTGGACTGGGACAGTTTTGGTATCTCGGTTCAAACTGGGCCCCAGATGTCCAGGGGAGCAATTACGAAGGCTATGAATGCCCTTCTTGGTAGGGGGGCTATTGTCCCTTCCGAGCTCGAGAGGGGAAAGGTTGAGATGATATTGAAGAACCGGGGGGCTGTGGCCACAGTGGTGGAGAGGGGGATTTCAGTGGGGGGGGGGTCCATATACCGGCGGACCCATGGGTGTCCTGGGTGAGACCGGTTCTCCTGCGGAGTTGCCCTACGTATATTCCGGATGCGACACTCATTCCACACCTGTCTCAGATTGGGGAGGTGCGGTCTAAGTGCTTTAGGCTCATGCACCCTGGGGGGGACCCGGAGGAAAAAGGGATTCTCAGTTTCAAAAGGAGGGTGTTCGTGAAGGTGGGGGAGGGGGAATGCAAGGAGGCGAGTTTCGAGGTGGAGTGTAGGGGTCTCCCTAGAACCGTGCGTTGGAGTTGGGGCAAGGCACGGTGTCATGCGTGCGGTTGTTATGGACATCTCCGTAGGGAATGTCTTAATCACGGGGTCGCTGCCAGAACTTCTAGCGCTGCGGCCCAGGAATGCATTGCTGGCCCATCAGGGGATGCTCGTCATGCCTCGGAGAGGCGGGGTGGAATCGCTGACCTGGCTGGGGCTGCTGGCTCTGCCTCGGTGATCCGGGGCAGCGGGCATAGCCCTTCTGGGTCTGCAGTTTCCGCCTTGGGGACACGGCGCAGCGAGGGCCCCCGCTTCCTACATACTGAAACTGTCGGGGTGGCTGAAGGTGAGGCACAGGGGGAGGGTGGAGAGAAATGGGAGCAGCAGAAGAAGAAGAGGAATAAGCAGAAAAAGATTACCCAAGCGAGTCAAAAGCATGTGGGTGTGCAACTGCCGAGTGCGGAGATCACCCAAGGGGTGCCTGACTGCTCCAGGGAGGTCCAGAGTGAAACTGCCGTGGCCCAGCAAGGAGCTGAGGTGGCTCTGACGGGAGTAGGGAAGGTAACACGTGCGGGTGGTAAAGTGGCTGGGGGTAGTGTGGAGGCGGAAGACCCTACCTTTATGGAGGTCACCACACCGCCGCATGCTAGTGGGACAAAAAGGAGGATTGGGCCTGGCGAGGAAGAGCAAGGACGTGAGTCCAAAGTAAGGGGGGTGCAGTTTTCCAGTCCTTCCACCAGCGATGTGGGTGGAGGTCAGGAAATGACGTCTTCTGGGTTGGAGGTTGAGCCTCCGCTTCAGGGATCTCTCGAGTGTACCACAGGGTCAGGTGACGGGGTAGACCCCTCTGGAGCTGTGTCCTCTGGGCGGGGGGAGGTCCTTTCGTCTCAGGGGCCCTCCGAGGGAGGTATCTCATCGTGTGTTGATCATGGCTCCCCTGGGGGTGCGTCCTCTGGGTCGGAGGAGATCCCCTCGTTTCAGAGGCCTACTAAGGGTGTTAGCACGCAGGAGGGTGGGGCAAGCTCCACTGGTAGTGTGGACCATGAGACGGGGGATGAGCAGAGTCATCCCGAGGGAGGGGGGCCGGGGGGAAGGGTGTACCAATCAGTGCTCAATATTGGAGCCAGTGGAGGTGCCGAGGTGTGTATTGTACTGCCGGCTGAGTTGGCAGGGGAGAGAAAAAAGACTGGTGGAGAGCCTCTGGGTGTTGCCAGTGGAGGGGGTGCTTTCGGTGTTGTGGAGGTCGGAGTTGTTTCGGGCTGCGACCTTCTTTCGGATTCTGGGGGTGCCAGTTTACCACAGACCCTCTTGTTTTCTCTTCCCCAGGCCCAGATGTGGAGGGTGAGGACAGAGCGCAGGAGCCCAGCCAGTCAGTGGGCTGCGTAATGCGGATAGGGGCTTCGGGACCATTCCCCGGCATTGATCCTGGGGGTGATGACATGTCGGAGGAGGGGGAGAGGGATGGGGCCAGTTTGTGTGAAGGGGTTTGCGAAATTCCAGAGAGCTCTGGTCTTTCGACTTCTGAAAATGGCCTTGGTGATGCTGAGCGTGTTGTGTCAGGTGCGAGTAACTTGGCCGATAGCCCAGGGACCAAGGTCGAGTCTCAAGAAATTGTTATCTGTGGGGTGCGGGAGTTTTTAAAAACAAGCCGTTCCAACAAGAAAAAGATTGAGGCTGCTAAGAGGCGGTTACCCTAAACTTAAACGGGAGTAGAGCGAGTTTTCGTAGATTCCAGCTTTTATCGGTCCTTAGGGAGGGGACATTTGCAGTGTGTTTTCTGCAGGAGACGCATACTGTTGTCAGTGATGAACCCACCTGGAGATTGGAGTGGGAAGGTGAGGTCTATATGAGTCATCTTAGCTCAAATTCGAGTGGGGTGGCCATTCTGTTGGCTCAGAATGTCCTGCCCAATATTATAAAAGTGCAAGAAGTTGTGCAAGGACGTTTGCTCCATCTGGACGTGAGCCTGGATGGCATGCCGTTGCATTTCATTAACGTGTATGCCCCCAGCTCCGGTACGATGCAGGCCGGCCTACTTCAGGAGGTGAGTGCTCTGTTGAGCACTATTGATCGGGGAGAGTGTGTCTTCCTTGGGGGGGGGGGGGACTTTAACTGCACACTTGAGGTGCGAGATCGTTCTGGTACTCAGTGTGCCCCTGCTGTAGCGAAGAAGCTGAGATGGCTGATTGATTCTTTTGAGTTGGTTGATGCGTGGCGGGACCTCAACCCAGACTCCACTGCTTTTTCGCGGAGGTCTGAGGGAGGTGGTTCCCGCATTGATCGAATATATATCTCCCGAGCGTTTGTTTCCCGTGTCTCAGCGGCCTCAATGCAGCTGGTGCCATGCTCGGACCATTGTCTGGTGCGTGCGGATTTTAATCCAGCGTGCGCTCGGGCCGGGTCTGCGTACTGGCACTTTAATAACCGGCTGCTGGAGGATCGGTGTTTCCGGGAGTCATTCAATCGGTTTTGGGTGAGGTGGAGAGAGAGGCAGAGGTGCTTCTCTTCCCTAAGGCAGTGGTGGGATGTGGGGAAAGCTCACATCCGTATTTTTTGTAAGGAATACACGTGGGGGTCGACCGGGCGGCGGGACTCAGCGGTTGAGAAGCTTGAGAGGGAGCTGATGGACGCAGAGTCTCGCCTGGCTCAGGGTGGAGGTGACTCTTGCGAATGGGGTGTGTTTCATGAGAAGAAGGAAGCCTTGAGGAACCTGCAACTTGAGCGGTCCCGAGGCGCTTATGTGAGGGCGCGGGTCCTGATGCTGCACGATCTGGATCGAGCTTCGCCTTTCTTTTTCTCTCTGGAGAAAGGGCGGGGAGCCCGTAAACAGCTCGTGGAGCTGCTAGCAGATGATGGCTCCTCTGTCACGGATCCAGAGAGGATTAGTGCCTTGGTCATGTCCTTTTATGGATCCCTGTTCTCCGCAGGTGGAGTCAGCGGGGAAGCTCAGCAGGACCTGTGGGAGAGTCTACCGATTATAGATATGGAGGTGGCCGATCTTCTTGATGGCCCTTTATCTTTGGAGGAGTTGAATCGTGCATTGCATCAGCTCAGGAGGGGTAAGTCCCCCGGGCTGGATGGGCTGACGGTAGAGTTTGTAAGAGCCTTCTGGGGTATCCTGGGGGGTAATTACTTGTTGGTTCTGGGGGAGAGCCTGGCGATCGGGGAGATGCCGCTCTCGTGGCGTAGAGCAGTTGTTGTCCTGCTGCCCAAGAAGGGGGAACTCCGCCTGTTGAAAAACTGGCGCCCGGTCTCTCTCCTACGCACAGAGTATAAAGTTTTTGCACGGGCGATGGCAAATCGCCTGGGCTCCGTGCAGTCTCAGTTGATTCACCAGGACCAGTCCTACACTGTCCCTGGTCGGTCCATTCAGGATAACATCCACCTGGTTAGGGACCTGATTCATCTAGCACAGGGAACTGGTCAGTCAGCTGCTTTTCTGTCTCTTGATCAGGAGAAGGCTTTTGATAGGGTAGAGCATGAATACCTTTTCGGAACGTTGCAAGCGTTCGGATTTGAACCGCATTTTGTGGCCCGGGTCCGCCTCTTGTATGCTGCAGTGGAGTGCCTTGTAAATGTTAATGGTGCGTTATGGCTCCCTTTCAGTTTGGTAGGGGGGTCAGTCAGGGGTGCCCCATATCAGGTCAGTTGTACGCGGTCTGTGTGGAGCCGTTCCTGTGTCTTCGGAGGAGGTTGACAGGCCTGGCCCTACCGGGCCCGCGGGTGGAGTTGGTTCTTTCGGCATATGCCGATGATGTACTCCTTATGTTCACCGATCCTGGTGACCTGCGGAGGATGCGTGATTGCCAGAAGATATTCTCGGCTGCACCTTCTGCCAGGATTAATTGGAGCAAGTGCTCTGGACTTTTAGTGGGTCAGTGGCAGGTGGACTCCCTGCCAGATGAGATGGTAATGTTTGCGAGGAGCACCACGCACCTCCTCTATCTGAGGGTGTACCTGAGTCCCACTGAGGATGCTTGTACGGCAAACTGGCAGGCGTTGGAGACGAAAGTGGTTGCCAGGCTGGGGCGCTGGTCAGGCCTGCTGGGAGTTCTTTCTTTTCAGGGGAGGGTGTTGGTCATAAACCAGCTGGTGGCCTCCATGTTATGGTACCGGCTGGCTACTCTTGTCCCGCCTTCCATTTTTGTAAATGCTTTACAGAAGAAGCTGGTGGACTTCTTTTGGGAAAATAGGAAGCACTGGGTTTCCGCGCGGTCCTGAGTCTCCCGTTAGAGGAGGGCGGCCAGTCCTTGGTATGCGTGCGTACCCAGGTGTCGGCTCTCCGCCTCAGGACTCTGAGGAGGTATATGTATATAGAGAACCCCTCCAGATGGCACGTTTTGGCCACGTATTTTTCCCGACGGGATCGTTGTCTAAGGGGGGTATCGCGGCTCCCGGAGGCGGGCATCAGTCGACCCGCCCTAAGGGGCTTGCCTGTTTTCTACCGGGATGTGTTAAGAGTGAGGAATCTGGTTGTTTTCAGCCAGCGTGTTGCTCCACGAGGGGAGGGGGGTGTTGTGGCTGCGGGAGTGGCCGGTCCGCACCAAATCATGACGGGTGTCGAGGAGAGGCGTGCGCCTAGAGTGGTTTTGAATGAGCTTTTACCCGATCCGTCAGATCTGCTCATCGGGCCTCGGTTCCGGGATATATCTCGGGCACCGGCTCCACACAACCTGAGCCGCCTTTCGGAGATGATTAACGTGCCGTTTCGTGACGCGAAGAGACGCTCACTGTATAGAATGTTCCTGCACATTCTGCACCTCCTTGCCTTCGTCTCCCGACCCGACACACCATGGCGGACGGTGTTACCACCTGAAGGCGGGGAAGGTCCCCAGTGGGTGTCCCTCTACAAGGGCGTTGTCCCCCTTTACATTGGGGACCTGGGGTGGAGAGTGCTGCACAGAGCGGTGGCATGTAACACACTTTTGAGTCGGTTCACGGACTTTTCCGCTGCCTGTATTTTCTGTGGCGAGGAAGAGACCGTGTTCCACATTTATATGGAGTGAGAGAGGCTACTGCCCCTGTATCAATATCTGAAGGGGTTGTTCCTAAAGTTCTGGTTAAATTTTAGTCCTACGATTCTTGTGTTTGGACACAAGGCAGGGTGTGGGGAGAGCCAAGTGGGAGGGTGGGACCTACCTGTCGGTCTACTCCTGGGCCTGGCCAAGATGGCCATACGCGGGTCCAGGCAGCAGGCGATGGATGGTCAGGCAAGAGTCGGCAAGATGGTCAGGCAAGAGTCGTGTGTCCCTGGAAAGGGAACATGCGGTGTTCAAGGAGACTTTCGAGGTATTGCGTGGGCGCTGGTCACCGCGTGGGGTTGAGAGTATTGTGAATAATGATTGTAATGTTGTACTATAATGACACTTGGAATAATGTAATTTCGTTTTGTGTATGACGTGATCTGTTGTATTATTTGATGTGTTGAATAAAGTCTTGGAAAAAAAAGAGAGAGAGAGAGAGAGAGTAAGGATAGATAGATTGGGAACTTTGATTATAATTATTACAGATAAATGTCCTACGTTTTGACTCTTTACTTAATTAAACAAAGTATGATCTCTGTAGGTGCTATCCCTTCTTTCTTTTCTGGAAACTCGCCGCGTACCGGCAACTGATGGTCCGCGTACCGGTACCGGTCCGCGGACCACCACTTTGGGTAGCACTGGTTTAGAAGGCTTTAGAGCGGTTTGGAGGGGTTTTGAGTGGTTTATACTAGAGGGGATAAGAGTGTTTTATAGGGAATTAAAGCGGTTTAGAGGGGCTTAGATGGGTTTAGAGTGGTTTAAAGGGGCTCAGAGGATTTCGAGGGATTTAAAAGGATTTAGAGAGAGGTTTAGAAAGGTTTAGAGGGGTTTCGATGGATTTCGAGTGGTTTCAAGGGGTTTGTGTGGTTTCGAGAGGTTTAGATGTGTTTAAAAGGGAGATAGAGGGTTCAGATGAGGCTTAGAAGTGTTTCGCAGTGTTTAGATGGATTTCGAAGGTTTATAAGGGTTTGGAAGGGTTTCGAGGTGTTTCGAAGGTTCTATAGGGGATTAGAGAGTGGTATACGTGTTTTGAGGGCTGGAGGGGCCTGGGGGGCATAGAGGGATTTAGAGGGGTTCAGAGGGGTTTAGAGGTGTATAGATGGGCTGAGAGAGTTTCGAGGTGTTTAATAATATAATAATAATAATAACTTTATTTATAAAGCACTTTAAACAACTACAGTTGCCACAAAGTGCTGTACATGAGAAATCATGAACAAAAAGCTATTACAAACAATTAAAAACCATTAAAAACCGTACAACGAAGGACTATAAAAAACACACTAAAAATTAAAAGACATTAAAAGCACTAAAAACAGGACCAATACCTCAACCAGTGTCGAAAGCCAAAGAATAAAAATATGTTTTTAGGGAGGATTTGAAGATGGACAGTGAGGGGGCCTGTCTGATGTGCAACGGCAAGGTGTTCCAGAGTGCCGGAGCAGCAACAGAAAAGGCTCTATCCCCTCTGAGCTTCCGCTTAGACCTTGGTACCTCAAGGAGCAGCTGATCAGCTGACCTGAGGCACCGGTCAGGAGCATATAGGTGGAGCAGCTCAGAGAGGTAGGCGGGGCGAGCCCATTCAATGATTTAAAAACAAATAAAAGAATTTTGAAATGAACTCGAAAGTGCACTGGGAGCCAGTGTAGGGAGGCCAAAATTGGCGTAATGTGCTCCCTCTTTCGAGTTCCAGTCAAAAGGCGAGCGGCAGCATTTTGAACAAGCTGGAGACGAGCCAATGAAGCTCGTGCGACTCCAGAGTAGAGTGCGTTACAGTAATCCAGCCTAGATGTAATAAAGGCATGGATTACTGTTTCAAAATGCTCCCGCTCGAGAATGGGCTTCACCTTTGCCAGCTTCCTTAGGTGAAAGAAGCTGGACTTAACCACCGCGCCTATTTGTTTGTCTAGTTTAAAATCACCGTCCATCCTAAAACCCAGGTTCAAGACGGTTGGCTTTACAGACATTGCCAGTGGACCCAAGTCAACAAAGGGAGGTTCACGGCAGCCATTGGGGCCAAACAAAATCACCTCTGTCTTCTCTTCATTAAGTCCCAGAAAGTTTAAGGCCATCCAGGACTTAATGTCCTCAAGACAAGACAGAAGTGATTTTAAAGAATAGTCTTCCTCTTTCCTGAGTGGCATATATAACTGGCTATCATCCGCATAAAAGTGAAAGGAGATGCCATGCCTTCTTAAAAAGTCAGCTTCTTATTTTACTTGTGTGACATTTCTTTAGAGTAAGTGTTGCCTAAATGGCATCGAAGGGTACAAGGTCGAGCAAAAAAGGAGGACGTTGACGTTAGCTTGGAGGCTATTACCACGCTGCTCGAGCAACACCGAGAGGCACTGGCCATCGAGTTTAGAACTTCGTTTGTTCGGCTCCACTCTAAGCTAGAACAAATAAAACTTACAATGGAGGCTCACGATCAACGTGTCTCGTCCCTGGATCTTTCTACCGAGGATCTTAACCAGCGAGTCGTCGACATTAAGAGCATGTATTCCACTCTGAGTGGTGACAATTCTAAGCTAAAGGCTAAAGTGTCCGACTTGGAGGGCCGAAGTCGGCGACAAAACATAGGCATCTTCGGTCTACCGGAATCCACTGAAAGCGAACGGCCTACTGAGTTTTTCTCAAGTTTTCTGTGAGAGGTTTTCGGGAGCGAGACGTTGACATCCCCTCCTGAAGTCGACAGAGCCCATCGCTCGCTAAAGGCTAAACCGGCCCCCGGCCAGAGACCGCGGCCAGTCATTCTCCGCCTGCATCGGTACCAGACGAAGGCAAAGCGGATAGGGAATCTCGAATTTCGCGGTAAACTAATTCGGATTGTGGAGGATTACAGCCCTGAAGTTCAGAGCCAGCGGGCAGAGTACAGAGACGTATTGGCAGAACTTTACAAACTGGGACTAAAGCCTGCTCTGCTATATCCAGCTCGACTCCGTCTCACGTTGTTCAGTGGAGCCAGAAAGTGGAACACATTCAGCCGAGGAGTCGCAGTAATACATCGACAGCCACCCTAGGCCACCTAAACCCCCACAATGACTCTGTTTAGGGACTTTGGACCCTCTCTATAGGTATATCTACTGCACGACGTGGTTTGTTTACTTGGCTGAACGTGTTTATTCAACTGGCTGTGCCGCTTATTTACTAAGATAATTATACAAAATGGCTACAGCCAAATATCACTATATGTGCACTGTAAATTAGAAACGATTTCCAGATGGATTTTGGGGTGCTGTTGCCACATATGGCCGGGCCCTATATCTGTGTGTTGTTGCGTTCTGACTTCGGCTCTTTAAAAGCTTTTATGGGCCAGTAAGTAACTTTCAAGCTGCAATTATATGTTCACGGACATGTTAACCCATGTGAGTTTTCGGTTACATTTAACCATTTAGTTTACTATGGACACAGTTATGGGTTTGCACTGTTCAGTTATTCCAAAGTTGATATTCAGTGTTCATAGCCATATTGTTTGGGGGGCTATTGAGATAAGCCAAAATGTCAATACAGAAGTGCTTAAATGTATTTTCTATTACACGATACTGAAGAAATAGTTTGACATTAGGCAGGAAGTTTCGGTTTGTAAAATGTGTGTTTCGAAGAGCTTGCTGTTTCTTTTTATAGCAGCTTTCTTGGGGGGGGGGGGGGGTTATATCACTGCCTAACATTTTAGCAATTTATTTAAACACATCATTACACACTAGTCATTTTCAACCTGCATTGACCCGTTGCTTCGTATTCAGCCGCACATTTGGTTCATTGTATTTACATTATAACTTAATGTTTTTCTTTATTCTACATGGATAGAAACATAAAGATAGTAAGCTGGAATGTCAAAGGTTTAAACCACCCAGTTAAATTAAGAAAGGTTTTTCGCATCTTGAACAACTCAAAACATTCGTGCAAGAAACTCATATCCGTTGGTCAGACAATGGCCGTATCGTGTCAGGTTGGGTGGGGGCAGGGGTTCCACTCTTCCTTTCAGTCTAAAGCCAGAGGAGTTTCAATCCTTTGCAGCCAGAATATTTATTTTGAGTCGCATAATGTGATATCTGATAAGTTTGGTCGGTATGTAATTGTAAATGGAAAATTATTTAATACACTGTTAATATTTGTCAAGGTGTATGCCCCTAATGCAGACGATGTACCCTGATGTTTCGAGCGACTATATTCATTGCGTCAAGCCTGAACACATACTCTGTTATACTCAGTGGTGATTTCAATTGTTGTTTAGATCCTCTTTTAGACCGATCCTCTACTAACCCCCATACAGTAAGTAAATCAGCTCGCTTCACCTAAGCCTTCCCTCCCAGTAGGGTGTCTGCGAGGTGTGGCGGTCTTTACAAGATAAGAAATACTCATTTATCTCACGTCCGTCATACGTATTCTAGAATTGACTATTTCTTTCTTGATAACCAACTTGTACCCCTGGTTCATTTCTGTGTCTATGAGATTATTGTCATTTCTGACCATGCCCATATTGCTCTGGCCTTGTCCCTTCCAGACTCCCTCAAATGAGTAGGCAGTGGCGAAAAAAATCAATTTAATTCTCGGATGATAAGTCTGTAGAGTTTATGGAAAGAGAGATAACTTTGTTTCCACTAATATATCCCCTGAAATCTCTAGCCTGATCGTATGGGATGCCCTTAAAGCTTACCTTAGGGTGCAGATCATATCTTACACTGCTCAAATGAAGCGGGAATCCAATAAAGAGCGTTTAGATCTTGCTCATCAAATTGGAGAAATTGACAAGCAATATGCGCAAACTCAAAATCCAACTCTTTATAAAAGACGATTGGAACTCAAAACCAAATTTGACCTACTCACTACTCACTCAGTTGAACACATACTTTAAAAAAAATAAAGCCATGTTTTATTCATACGGAGATGAAACTGACAAATTACTTGCAAATCAACTTAAAGGTGGGAAAGCGAGACAGAATGTTTATAAAATGCGCATGCCTAATGGCCAGTCCACTTCGGATCACTTGCAAATTAATGACGCTTTCAGAGACTTTTATTCCCAGCTTTATACTTCACAATCTCAACCGGATCATAAGGTGATCATGACTTCCTGAGCAGTCTATATATTCCCAAACTCTCATTAGATTTTAGGGAAAGATTGGATTAACCTATATCACAGGTGGAAATAGCTTCAGCCATGTCCTCAATGCATCAGGAAAATGTCCGTGCCCAGACGGCTTCCCGGCAGAGTTTTTTTTAAACGTTCTCTCTACTCCTTTCCCTACAGTTGTGTTCCGTTCTATCTGAATCCTACAGACAAGGTTCACTTCCTCCATCCTTTGCCGAAGCCTGTATTACTCTTATCGCAACAAGGTAAATATCCAACTGAAGGCGCCTCCTACAGACCCGTCTCCCTTCTAAACACGGATGCTAAAATGTTATCTAAGATTCTAGCACGTAAATTAGATAATGCCCTCCCTACTCATATATCTGAAGACCAAACAGGCTTTATTAGCAGCAGACATTCCTTCTTTAACATACTTCGATTATTAGATATTGTATGCCCTGCATCTGAGGATGTCCTTGAGTGTGTCGTATCTATTGTTGCAAAAAAAGCATTTGATCGCGTTGAGTGCGTCTATCTATGGGCTGTTCTGGACAAATTTGGTTTTGGAACGAACTTTATTTCATTGATCAGGTTACTATATTCTCATCCCACAGCCTCAGTTCGGACTAATTCCCAGTTGTCCAAGTCGTTCGACTTGCATCGTGGAACCCGCCAGTGGTTTCCACTGAGCCCCATGCTTTTTGACTTGGCCATCGAACCACTTGCCATGGCCTTTCGCAGCTGCGAGGACATAACCGGTATTTGGAGGGGCAGTACACAGCTCACTATATGCTGACCATCTTTTGCTTTTTGTCTCAAACCCAGGCACCTATCTGCATTCTGCTTATGTCACTGCTCAATAATGTTGGTCAAATTTCAGGTTAGAAGATAGATCTTGGAAAAACGAACTGTTTCCCATTAACTGTGAAGTACAATCCTTGGACCTTACCAACGCCATTTAAAATGGGGGAAAAAACAAGCTCTCATGCTTGGGCATTTCAGTTACGAGGAAATACAAGGATCATTTCAAAGATAATGCTATCATTCTGTTCAACCAGATTAAACAGACGCTAACACAGTGGTCACTCTTGTCAATGTCGGCCGGATAAATTCAATCAAAATGACAATTTTATCAAAATGTTTGTGCCTTTTTCAGGCTTTACCAGTTTTTATCCCCTGATCCTTCTTTGACGATCTTGACTTAGTTATTTCCTCCTATATAGGGAGAGCTAAGCGGCCTCGTCTTAATAAGACCCACCTTCAAAAAACCAAGGCTGCTGGTGGCCTGGCTCTCCCAAATGTTCGCTTATATTATCGGGCTGCGTTACCTTTCATTTTGGTCTTTCTTTCACAGCCAGCCCGATTGCCCTGACTGGGTAGCCATGGAATTATACACAGATGATAATATGTTCATACTTGTACTACTTGGTCCCTCACTTCCACTCCCCTCAATTAACTCTGTAAAAAATCCAGTGGTTAAACACTCTTTGATGATATAGATTCAATTCAGGAAATGTTTTGGGTTGTCTAACTTTTCTCTACTGAGCCCTATTGCATCCAACCACCCTTTTAAACCATCAACTCAGGACCCTGGCTTTAAAGAATGGCATGTGAAGGGTATTGTGCGCTTCAAGGACCTGCTTGTGGGTAACACTGTAGCATCATTTGAACAATTAAGCAACGAATTCAATCTTCCAAAGTCAGATGTTTTCCGATACCTGCAAACAAGACATTATGTGTTCAATAAACTGCCCAACTCTTCTATACTAACAGACACAACCCTTGTTGATACAGTTCTTTATTTAAACCCTTCACAGAATAGACTTGTCTGAGCTTTATATGGCAGGATGTTGGACCTAAGGCGCGCCCCCATGGACAGGCTCAAGGCAGCATGGGAGGAAGACTTGGTCTCCTCTCTCTCGGATGATACATGATGGGATGGGATGACAGATGGGGCAATGGGCTAAGTGTTCGGCTGGCGACCGGAAGGTAGCCGGTTCGAATCCTACTTGGAGTGCATACTGTCGCTGTGTCCTTGGGAAAGACACTTCACCCACCTTTGCCTGTGTGTGAATGTGTGTGAGTCACAGTTGGTGGTCGGAGGGGCCGTAGGCGCAGATTAGCAGCCACGGACTAGAAGGGTCGAGATGGCCTGTTTCCGTGCTGTAATTGTTATATGGTTATATGGTTATATGATTCAATTCAAAGTGGTACATAGGGCTCATATCTCAAACGCCAAAGTATCTACATTTTACCCTGAGGTTAGTCCTGGTTCTGGCTAGAAGTCTTTCATACATTATCCCAGGTGTTAAACATGAAATTGGAACCAAAGCCTATAATCGCTCTGTTTGGGGTCACTGGTGAGGAGGTTATATTAACTGCAGATAAACGCCGCACTATATATTTTGCTTCTCTTCTGGCTCGGCGAACATTCCTGCTCAGGTGGACGGAACCTACCCCGTCCACTCATACTCAATGGCTGACAGATATTATGTCCTGCTTAAAACCCTAGAAAATCAGGTACTCCAACATTCAAATGGATGTTTTCAGAAAGCGTGGGGACCTTTTTTATATGCTTCCAGACTTTATAAATGCTTGATCATCAAGCACAGTTTAACAGCTTAACAGTCTACCCATTCATTTATCGTGGATTATTGTTGTGACAGGCTGATGTTTGCATATGCTCACTGGTAGTGACTGGGGAGGGGTTATTTTTGGTCCCTCATGATTCTGTTATTGCTGTTGTCTTGTTGTATGTTAGAATACGTTGTTTTTATTTATTATGTTCGTATACTCTGTCTGTAACAAATAGACAACGTTACACTTTGTTATGTCCTGCAAACTAAATAAAAAATATGTTGATTAAACTAAGTGGTAGCAGTGGGTAGAGGGAGTTAGAGCGGTTTCGATGGGTTTAGAGGTGTTTAGCGGGGTGCAGAAGGCGTTGGAAGGGTTTTGAGGAGGTTAGAGGCGGTTAGAGTGGCTTAGACGTGGTTAGAGGGGATAGAGGGGGTTAGTGGGTTTAGAGGGGTTTAGATGGGCTTAGATGTGTGTAGAGGGGTTTAAAGGGGTTTACAGGTGCTTAGAAGGGTTTAGAGGGTGGTTTAGAGAGGTTCTGAAGGAGTTTGAGTGGTTTAGAGTGGTTTCGAATGGTTTCGATGGGTTTGATTGGTTTATAAGTGTTTAGAGGAGTTTGGAGTGCTTTTGAGACGCGTAGAGTGCTTTACAGGGTTTTAGAGTGGTTTGGAGGGCTGTCGCGCGGTTTAACTGGGTATAGTGGGGTTAGAGGTCTTTAAAGTGGTTTAGAGGGGTTTAGAGGGGTTTAGAGGGGTATTGAGTGGTGTATGGCTAGAGGGGCTTAGAGTTGTTTAGAGGTGGGTTAGAGGGGCTTACAGAGGATTAGAGGGGTTTCGAGGGGCTTGGAGGGTTTCGAGGGGTTTAGGGGGGGTTTAGGGGGTATAGAGCGATTTGGAGGGCTTTTGAGGGCGTAGAGGTTTTTAAAGGGGTTTAGAAGGGTTTAAAGTTGTTTAAATGTGCTTAGATGGATTTAGAGCAGTATAGAAGGGTTTAGATTGGTTAAGAGGGGGTTAGAGGGTGTTAGATGGGTTTGGAGGGGGTTGAATGGTTCAGATGGGCTGAGAGTGGCTTAGAAGTGTTTAGAGATGTTTCAATAGTTTAGAGGGGTTTCGAAGCGTTTCGAGGTGTTTCGAGGTTTTGAGTGGTTTAGAGGACTAGAAGAGCTAAGAGCGGTTTAGAGGGGATTAAAGGGGGGTTTAGATGGGCTTAAAGGGGTTTAGATGGTACACAAAAAAGCTGGAGAAACTCAGCGGGTGCAGCAGCATCTATGGAGCGAAGGAAATAAGCAACTTTTCGGAGGTGTTCGGAGAAACGGAGGTTGGGCGATCATTTCGCCGAACACCTCCGCTCGGTCCGCAAGAACCTACCTGACCTCCCGGTGGTTCAGCACTTCAACTCCCCCTCGCACTCCGAATCCACCCTCTTTGTTTTGGGTCTCCTCCATGGCCAGAGCGACCAACACCGGAAATTGGAAGAACAGCACCTTATATTCCGCTTGGGGTGTTTGCAGCCTGCGAGCTTGCCAATTGAATCCTCCCAATTGTGTTAGCCCCTGCTGTCTCCTCCCATTCCTTTGCCCTCGGGCTGTCTCATCGCATCACCCAGCCCTCGGACTCCTCCTCCTCCCTTTTCCTTCCTTCTCCCCGCCACCCCCTATCAGTCTGAAGAAGGGTTTCGGTCCGAAACGTTGCCAATTCTCTTCGCTCCATAGATGCTGCTGCACCCGCTGAGATTCTCCAGCTTTTTTGTGTACCTTCGATTTTCCAGCATCTGCAGTTCCTTCTTGAACTCAAGGGTTTAGAGGGGTTTGGAGCGGCAGAGAGTGTTTCGATGAATTTAAAGGGGTTTAACGGGGATAGAGAGGTTTAGAGAGGTTCAGAGGGGTTTCGAGGGGTTTCGAGGGGTTTACACAGAAATATAGAAAATAGGTGCAGGAGTACGCCATTCGGCCCTTCGAGCCAGCACCGCTATTCAATATGATCATGGCTCATCTTCCATCTCAGTATCCTGTACGTGCCCTCTCTCCATACCCCATGATCCCTTTAGCCACAAGATCCACATCTAACCCCCTCTTAAATATAGCCAATGAACTGGCCTCACCTACCTTCCAGAGATTCACCACTGTCTGTGTGAAAGGGAAAGGGTTTACAGTGTTTTCGAGTGGTATGAAGTGGTATGGATGGGCTTTTTGAGGGTTTATGGGGTTTCGAGATGGTTGGAGGTGTTTAGAGGGAGATAGAGGGGTTTAGAGCAGTTTGGAGGTGTTATAGGTGTTTAGACTGGGTTTCGAGTGGTTTGAAGTGGTTTAGATGTGTGAGAGAAGGGTTAATAGGGATGGTTGATTTATACTAGAACTCTGAAAAATATAACTTAGAAAGAAATAAGGTGTCAGCAGAAGCCAGCCAGCTGACGGGAGTAGACGGACGAAGGGAAGGTGCACCCTGCTGATTTCAGCAGTCTCAGACTCCTTGCTTGCCGCCAGCTGTTTGAGCAGTAGTATCCAGGACCACACAGAGAGATACGAAAAACAAGTGATAGTGTGGGAGTGGTTGGAAATCGCGAAAAATCAATCGAGCAATTCCAGTGCATGGAACCCAGGTAGGAAAATGACTATTAAGTACTTCCTGGGCGATTGAGAATGATGAACACGGTATTAAGAATATAAGACCTTGTACAGGCAAGGCAGGTATGATGAACACGGTATTAAGAATATAAGACCTTGTACAGGCAAGGCAGGTATGATGAACACGGTATTAAGAATATAAGACCTTGTACGGGCAAGGCAGGTATGATGAACACGGTATTAAGAATATAAGACCTTGTGGTTAACGCCCTGAAAGATTCAGGGGTCTTTACGGGCAAGGCAGGGATGATAAACACAGTGTTAAGAAAAAGGGAGGGAAAAGGCTGTGGGCCAAATCCCCGCATTCTGCCCAATTGGGGCAAATGCTGGACCCTGGAGGGCAGGAAATACCCAGGGTTTGGAGAAGCCAACAATGATAAGGTATAGTCAGTTGGGGAAAATGCAGAGCTGCATATGGGCAGGAGATGTCCACGGAAAATGCAGAGCTGCATATGGGCAGGAGATGTCCACGGAAAATGCAGAGCCGGAGGGGGCCAAAATACCCAAGGGAAAGAGAAGACAGGGGCCGGGGTGGACGAAAATCACCCGGCCAACAAGACGGGGAGTCAAAGGGCAGAAGGGGAAGATAAGAAGTTCGGTAGAAATTAGACCCGAGGGAGGTACCTAGGAGAGGACCCTGAGGGGGAAGGGAGTTTGCCTCCTTGAAGATTCATTAGGTCTGACGAGAACAGTTAGATCAATTCCTGAGAGACAGGAAAAATTCCTGAGACAGGATGATAAGGGAGTTACTCCCGAAAGTAGCAGATAAGAAGACGGCAGAGGCCGCGAAAGGGGGATGTGATAGAAGACGGCAAAGGCCGGGGACAACAGTGCAGGCAGGGAGAAAATATAAATTGAATAACCTATTTGAAGTAAGAATGAAACAAAGTGATCTGTTTGAAAACCGGTTTGGAACAAATGGTTGAAATGAGCAAGTTGTAAAATTGAACATAGACGCCCCGTGGCGGAGGTGGGAATTCCCACTGTGTTTGGGCCGTGGGGGATTGCGAACAAGCTGCAAAAATTAACTCTTTGTATCCTGGTAACCTGAAAAAGAGAAGTTGTAAAAATCGTTTCTTGATGTTCTTTTAGATTTCTTGTCAGTAAAGTTAACTGGAAATAAGTTAATTGATGAAATATAACCAGCTTTTATGTTGTTTTATGGTAGACATTCAAGTTGAGAAACACAGACAGAGAGACAGCCAGACAGAGAGAGAGAGGTTTTATTTATTTAGCGAATGCAAAATCCTTTAGCCAAGCAGTTGCCTCTTGATCTGCTGTGTGAAGGGTGACAAGTCCTCCTTTGAGTCTTTGTTGAAGGCATGCTTCAATG
This sequence comes from Amblyraja radiata, assembly GCF_010909765.2. Taxonomy (NCBI): domain Eukaryota; kingdom Metazoa; phylum Chordata; class Chondrichthyes; order Rajiformes; family Rajidae; genus Amblyraja; species Amblyraja radiata. The sequence goes on from NW_022630152.1 coordinate 22,993, forward strand.
ATGTGTTGTAAGGGAGTGCCACAAGCACACCGTGGGGTTGGGCTGCTGCCCCATTTGTGAAGGCTGGCCCAGCAGGGGCCATGTCGTCCTGAATCTATTCAGCGTTGAGAAAGAGAGAGAGACAGACAGAGAAACAGAAGTAAGAGACGACAGATTATCCCTTGGAGCACCCATGAAATGAGAGGGCTAAAATTTGTAAATTGTTACGGTACACAAAATTGCTGGGGAAACTCAGCGGGTGCAGCAGCATCTATGGAGCGAAGGAAATAGACGACGTTTCGGGCCGAAACCCTTCTTTAGACTCCTTCTTGTCTGTAATGTAACAATGTAAATTGTTACAATGACCGGCAATAGACTACAAACATGGCCGCCGCTCACCAACTTACCGGAAACAGCGCCACCGTTAGCTCAGCTGCTGTTACTGCAGCCTGACTACCGGCTACAGCGCCATCTTCTCGTTGGATGCCGTTACTGCAGCATGACTACCGGCCACAGCGCCATCTTCTGGTTGGATGCCGTCATGAACGAGGGTATGCAGGCCCCTCAGCAAATGTTACCCACTTAAGGTGAACCCCAAGGAACAAAGGGGAATGAAAAGGTGGAGAATTGAAAATGAGCAAGAAATAGAAGGCAACCAGTTGATGAACATTATATTATGAACTATTGTGGTGGAAGCCATTCTTCTTAAAGTCAAGCAGAATCAGTAAACAGTTGGTCTCTGCGGTCAATGTCAATGAACAAAGCCCCTGGTTGAAAATACTGAAATAAGTGATGAACTGACACAAGTGAGTCCTATGACGGAACCAAGCGGGGCCAGAGAATTACATGCCAATAATAGATGTCTTGGGGAACTTTTCCTCGAAAAGTCCTATCAGGAGTGAAATTAATCTGGAGATGATAAGCCCTAACAGGACTGGGGTCCCCAAGAGAGAGGAAGGGATTTAAGGAAGGATGTCAAGAAAGGCTAGGATGAGGTAGGTTTTTTAAATTAGATGGGAAAGGCAGAGTTGAAAGTTGAGGGGCAACGTCTTTACTCAGAGAGTGGTAGCTGTGTGGAATGAGCTTCCAGTGAAGGTGGTGGAGGCAGGTTCGATTTTATCATTTAAAAATAAATTGGATAGTTATATGGACGGAAAAGGAATGGAGGGTTATGGTCTCAGCGCAGGTATATGGGACTAGGGGAGAATACCTGTTCGGTACGGACTAGAAGGATCGAGATGGCCTGTTTCCGTGCTGTAATGGTTATATGGTTATATGGTTATACCCTTAGAAAGTATTTGCTGATGTGGACAATTTGTTGGTTTGTTCCACAAGTAAAGAGAGAGAGAGAGAGAAACACTTCATAATATAAGACAGCAGATGATGACCTTGGGAAAGGCAGGATATAGTTAAGACTAGGTCGGAAAATATGTTGAAATTGTATGGTGAAACGGAAAAAGTACATGTCAAAGAAGTTAAATTAAAATGCAGACAAAGCAGCTGAAACAGCATCTGGAAGAGAAGTCCAGGGTAAGTCTGAATCAATTTAGGTATAAACACTACAGTGTCGTTTATGATGAATAAGGTAATTAAGAGGGTTGGTAAACCTACAGAAATCAGCTTTGACAACGGATTGTTTTCATTTGATGAAAAGAATAAATGGAACATTTGTGTAATGCTCTTCCATTGGCACTGAAGAAATGTTGCATGCAAACTAACCAGCCGTGGGTGGCACAATAGAGAAGTCCCTGCAGGGGACCGAGTTTGGAACAGTTACAGATCGAATAATTTAAAAAAAGTATATGAAACAGTTAATAATGATATACAAGTCTATTTATGAACAGGTAAAGTAAAAAGCTGTCGGAGATGGACCAGGAGGAAGGACCCTTTAAACCTGAAGACACGGTGTATGTATGAGTTTTCTAAATCACCGACCGATGTTCGTTTAGAAGGTTGAGATACCTAGTACAATTTCAATAATTACATGAGGGCTGTCCTGCAGGTACGAATAGATAATAGCCCTGAGGTAAGTGAACAAGAGGATAAAGAAGAGTAGAGTTTTAACAAGAACGTTGTTTGACATCAGTGGTGGGAAATAATGGAAAGGATACTAAAGGCAATATTATAGGGATTTGGATAAATGGGGTAGGATTAGGAAGAATTAGCATGGATTTGTGATTGTGATATTTGACTAATCTTGATTTTTTTACCTTAAAAAAAGAGGTTATTAGGGAAATTGATGAGGTTAAAGTGGTGAACTTCAGTAAGGCCTTTGACAAGGTTCAATAAGGAAATAAGGTTGGTTAAGTAGAGGTTAGTAAGAAATAGCAAGATGGATTAAAAAGTGGCTGTATGGGAAATGAGGGAGAGTAATGGTGGATGGATGTTTGTCAGGTTGGAGGTCAATGACTAGAGGGGTACCTCGGGGATGTGTGCTGGGTCCACTGTTGTTTGTCATGTGAATCAATAAAATGGATGTTGGTGTGGTAAGATAGATTAAGAAGTATGTAGATGATACTAAGATAGGTGGTGTTGTGAATAATGAAGTAGATTTTAAAAGTGTACAGAGAGATTTAGGTCATTTGGAAGAGTGAGTTGAAACATGACAGATGGATTTAATGTTGATAAGTGTGATACATCTTGGCAGGACAATTCAAATTAGACGTACATGGTAAAAGATTGTGAATTGAGGAATGAAGTTGAAATCAGAGCATTGTTTATAGAAGTTGGGTTGTAATGTTAAATTGTACAAGGTATTGGTGAGGTCAATTGTGGAGTATGGTGTATAATTTTGTTAGGCATATTTATAAGAGCAAGGTTGAACGAGTTAGATATTTGGGGAAAGAGAGAAGGAATACCCACCATAGAGGGTAGTGATGTTTTCTTAAGGAACTATTTACTGGCAGTATCTCGTTCTATTACAGAATTAAAAACCAAGGGGCTGCTGGCACAGAGTCCCGATCTCGACTTGCCACTCCATTCTGTGAAAGCAGAGAACTGGGATCTTGTAAAATCATGGAAGGAATAAAAGCTGTAACCTAGGTGGACTGGACCCTACCTTGTGTTATTAATCACCGAGACAGCAGTACGAACAAAACGTAAAGGGGTGGACACACGCAAGCCGATTTAAGGGTCCTGTGGAAGCCCCACCGGACAATATCAGCCCATGGACTGTGCGTGAAGGGAAGGAACCATTGACTTTGTGCCTATTCGGATGTTGTATCATTCCCTGCGCACGGGGTCTGGCTCAGCGATTTATAGAGACAGCCCTGACAAAGAACAGCACCGTCATGATGGCCTTCAGAACACAGTATGACTAGAGAGAGGAGGATAGGGAGGCGAAGAATCTGCTGCTAGCACTAGAAAAGGAAGATATAGTATAAATCAAGAGTTGCGTAGCAAAAAGAAAAATGGTGGATTGTGAGAGAAGGGTTAATAGGGATGGTTGATTTATACTAGAACTCTGAAAAATATAACTTAGAAAGAAATAAGGTGTCAGCAGAAGCCAGACTGCTGGTAGAAGAAAGTAACAATATACAGGACAGAGGGAACTTCTAGATAAAGAAGTAACAGATAAAAACTCCAGCAGAAGCCTTTGACGTCAGGAGATGTTCCGAGACGTTTCTGAACGTTCTCGTGGGAATGTGGGCTTTATGTTATGATTGGACGAAGCTCGATGGGGAGACATGAGGTGGTGACCATAGTGAAGAAAGGTATAAAAAGATAGATACAACCTCCATTTTTGTGTGTCTCTAGAGGATGATAGAGGAGGGACACCCTTTTCTGCGCAGAAATGTAATAAAGGAAAACTTGTTTCTTTGATTTTGTCTCTGAAGAGTTTGTGATTGATTTTGGATCTCACAGATGGGTTTAGAGCAGTTTAGGGTGGTTTAGAGGGATTTAGAGGGGTTTAGAGGGGATAGATGCGTTTAGAGGTGTCGCGAGGGCTTTAGAGGGTTTTAGAGGTGGTTTAGAGGGTTTCGAGGGGTTTCGAGTTTTTAGAAGAGAGTGGTTTAGAGGAGTTTGAGGTGTTTAGACGGGTTCAGAGGGGGCTTAGAGTGGCATAGAAGTGCTTAGAGGGGTTTAGCGGTGTTTCGAAGGGATTAGAGGTGTTTCATAGAAACATAGAAACAGAGAAAATAGGTGCAGCAGTAGGCCATTCGGCCCTTCGAGCCTGCACGGCCATTCGATATGATCATGGCTGATCATCCATCTCAGTATCCCATCCCTGCCTTCTCTCCATAGTAAATTGTGGTTAGAGGGTTTTAGAGGTGTTTCGCAGGGCTTCGAGGGGTTTCGAAGGTTTTAGAAGTGTTTCGAAGGGTTTGGTGTGGTTTAGATGGGTTTTGCAGATGGTCAATGCATGCAACCATTAATATAGCTACCTCAGTACCACTAACCACGCCTTAGTTATCAAGTATAATAACTCTCTCTATCTCTCCCTCACTCTCTTGGTTCCAGCACGGTTATAGACTGCTAGTAGTCAGTGCTGGAAAGTGTTTAACCTTATTGATCATTAAACAATAAGTAAAGTTATAAGTGTGTCAGACTTAACTTCTTTACGTGGCGTCGGACAATTAAACGGGCGCCTCCTGTTCATCGGGATTTATTTCTTTATAAGTGTTGCTTCATTGGAGATTTTTCTCGCACCCCTCCACCACTATGGCCTCCTCGTGTCACAAGCCCTCGTCCCTTGTCTTTGATGCCGACATAGCGGAGCGCTGGGCGACCTTTGAGTTGGATTTCACACACTACATGAATATCGTTCACCGTAACGATCCCGAAGGGATTAGAGGTGTTTCATAGAAATATAGAAACAGAGAAAATAGGTGCAGCAATAGGCCATTCGGCCCTTCGAGCCTGCACGGCGATTCGATATGATCATGGCTGATCATCCATCTCAGTATCCCATCCCTGCCTTCTCTCCATACCGCCAGACACCGTTAGCCACAAGTGCCACATCTAAGTCAGTGCTGGAAAGTGTTTAACCTTAGTGATCATTAAACAATAAGTAAAGTTACAAGTGTGTCAGACTTAACTTCTTTACATGGCGTCAGACAGTTAAAACGGGCGCCTCCTGTTCATCGGGATTTATTTCTTTATAAGTGTTACTTTATCGGAGATTTTTCTCGCACCCCTCGTGCCTCCTCGTGCCGCAAGCCCTCGACCCTTGTCTTTGATGCCGACATAGCGGAGAGCTGGGCGACTTTTGAGTTGAATTTCACACACTACATGAATATCGTTCACCGTAACGATCCCGACGCTGTCAAAGCATCGCTCCTGTTGAATCTTGCCGGTCCTTATGCCATGAGGAGAGCACTTGCTTTTGCCTACAATCCCGCAGTCCAGGATGACAACGATCTGGTCCTAGTACCTCCGGAGTCTGCCAACGATCCGGTATGTTTGCTACGTAAGTTTGCCGAAATTTTTGACTTGCCCTCTAACGGCATTTTAGAGCTAACCAAGTTATTTACGCGGAAACGCCGATGAGCCAGTTGAGTGCTTTATTGCTGATCTGCGCTATCTCGCCCAGAGATGCCGATTTGAAAATATGACTGACCAGCATACTAGGGACATTTTAGTAACGGGGATGATGGATCAGAAGTTGCGATCGGAGCTACTGAGAAAGCCAGTTCTTACTCTGACCGAGGCCATGCACGCATGCAGGATGGCCGAAGTTGTTGACCTGCCTTTCGGGCAGCGGGAGTCTGATAGCCGAGCTATCAATCTAACGGTTTTCAACAGACCGCGTCCAAAATAGACTGCAATAGACCAGTGCCGCGGACGAGCTACCCCCCCCCCCCCCCCTCCGGCGCTCACGTTGTTAAAAAGTACCCCAATAGCAATTATGTGCATTCTAAGCAGTCGCAGTGCCCGGCTTACGGAAAATCCTGCAATTTCTGCAAGAAATTTAACCATTTCTCTGCTGCCTACCGTCCCGTGGGAAACTTCCCCCAGCTTCTTGACAAGTATTAAACAACCTGGTACAAGTCGATAACGAGTTTGGTTCGCAGTCCTCTCTCGACACTGCCCACGACTCTGAGCCAATTATTTCTCAAGGAGAAGCTAGTTTATTCACACCCCTACACGCACCTGTTCTACTCCCTGATCCATCGGTCCTCGTTACTGTCAACCATCATTCTTTCTCGGCTAAGCGTGATACTGGGGCAAAGGTCAATGTTATGTCAACAAGCCTGTTCGATAAGTTTAGACTTAATGAGCTGCTGACTGCAGACCGTTCGACTTTACATGCTTATGGGGGTGAGGTGCTGAGACCTGTGGGGAAGGCCACTTTCAATTGTGTGCTGCAGAAGTTATCGCGGCCTCTCCTGTTCTATGTTCCCGACTATGACTGTGTGACTCTGTTCGGCAACCAGGCATGCCAGGACCTAGGACTGGTGTCCTTCGACCGCACCGTCAACGAAGTGCAGGTGTTGTTGAATCCGATGTCTGAGTACCCGGACTTGTTCGACAATGAGCTGAGCAGCTACCTCTCGTTTACAAAATCGCCACCGACCCGAAAGTGGTGCCCGTGGTCCGTGCACCACACAGAGTATCCCTCGCTATGAAGGATACAGTTGAGTCTATGCTGAAAAGCATGGTCGCGAAGGGAGTGCTGGAAGCGGTGAGCGAACCCACCGACTGGGTCTCCACCATGGTCGCCACACTGAAAAAGGACAACAACGAGATACGGGTGTGCATCAATCCGAAGGACCTGAACCTCGCGATAAGGCGACCACACTACCACATGAGAACCATGGAGGACGTTGCAGCTCAAGTCGGCCAGGCCACGGTCTTCTCTGTCCTTGATGCCAAGAGCTCTTTATGGCAAATACCTGTCGACAAACGCTCCTCCGACCTGACAACGTTTGCCACTCCATATGCAGATTCAAGTTCTTACGGATGCCATTTGGTATTAGCTCCGTCAGCGAGGTGTTTCAGCGGTCCATGGAACAGCTGTTCGCTGGTATGCCGTGTGCCATCATCGTGGATGATATCCCAGTCTACGGGAAGAATACCGCCGACCATGACAAGAACCTCCGCCGGGTCCTAGATCGGGCCCGACAGATCAATTTGAAACTGAACGAAAAAAAAATGCAGGTTCCGCGTATCCGAAGTGCCTTACGTCGGGCATATCTTCACTTCTAACGGTCTAAAGCCTGACCCGCAAAAGACAAATGCAATCTCCTAGATGTCAGCCCCCACCGACGTCCTCGGTTTGCAGCGATTCCTGGGCATGGTCAACTACCTGGGGAAGTACATCCCAAATCTCAGTGGACTGAGCTCGTCCCTGAGACAGCTAACAAAAAAGGACACTGCCTGGTCCTGGTTTCCACAGCACCAGTAGGCTTTTGGACGGCTGAAGTCTATGTTGACCTGCACCCCGACCTTAAAATTCTTCGAACTGCGCCGTCCCATTGTTGTTACCTGCGATGCCTCTCGTTTTGGACTAGGTGCTGCCTGCGTGCAGCCCTACCACGACGGATCGCTGCTACCTGTCTGGGATGCCTCTCGGACCATGACCGACACGGATGAACGGTATGCTCAGATGGAGAAGGAGCTTCTGGCGGTGGTGTTCGCCTGCTCCAAGTTCAAAGACTTCCTCTTCGGCAGCAAATTCACAGTCGAAACGGACCACCAGCCATTAGCGACTATCCTCAACAAACCGATGCATATTGCCCCCGCAAGGCTTCAGCGCATGATGCTGCAGCTCCAGCGTTTTGATTTTAGCATCGTTTACAAGAAGGGCACTGAGATGCATGTTGCTGGCAACTTGTGTCGTGCCCCACTAGCCTCCTGCGACCGCCACACCTACGAGCAGGAGGACCTGCTGGTACTGAACGTCAACTACGTCCCCACCAAGCAGCTAAAGTGCCTGACCGAGCACACCGCCGCTGACCCTGCATTGCAGCAGCTCGCAGCAGTTATCAAGCGCGGGTGGCCCGACAGACGCACCACTTTGCCGTTGGGTGTCCACCCTTTATTCCTAGTCCGTGATGAACTGGTGATCCAAGACGGTGTCATCGTCAAGGTCCACAAGGCCGTGGTCCCTGCCTCCCTCTACCATCTATACTTCAATGCTGCCCACAGCGGTCATCCCGGGGTTGATGCTACCATTTCTCATGCCCAAGGACAATTTTACTGGTCCGATATGGCCAAATACATCAGGGATAGAGTGTCCTCCTGTCCCTTCTGCAACAATCTTGCCCCACACCAGCAGCGCCAGCCTCTTTTGCAGCAGCCGGCGCCTACCATGCCCTAGACATCGCTGGCTGCCGACATATTCGAATGGCGGGGCAAGCAGTTCCTCGTCCTGGTCGGCTCGTACTCCAACTGGTTCGAGGTGGACATACTTCCCTCCATCACTTCCGAGATGGTCATTAGCAAGCTGCGCAGGCACTTCGCCACTTTTGGTGCCACTGTACGCTTGCAGACCGACAACGGCCGGCAATTCACTAGCGCCGAATTCAAGGCTTTCGCTGCCAGGTGGAACTTTCGTCACTACACCAGCAGCCCTGAGTATCCACAGAGCAATGGCCTGGTCGAACGGGCTGCGCGGAGTGCTAAGGCTCTGCTGGAGCAGTCTCGCCTGTCCAACTACGATTTCTACCTGGGCTTACTCAACCTACGAAACATCTCCCGGGACCCAGCCATGGGTTCCCCTGCCCAGCGTAGATGTCGAGGATGACAAGACCACCTATGCCAATCGCCCAACAGGCCCTGATACCCAAATTGCTCGAGCCTGCCACTGTCCAACTGCGGATTGACCGGAAGCATGATAGCCAACGACGTTCACATGACAAGTCCTGCCGCCCCCTGTCTTCTCCACTGCCAGGCCAAGTCTTTCGGATGCAGACTACCACCGGCTACTCCGGCCTATCGGCCGTGGTCGGTATGGCTGACTCCCCAATATCTTACCTGGTGGACTACGAAGGGACTGTCTCTCGTCTGAGCCCTCAACACCTACTGGCCGTGAACGATCCGAAGCCTGCACCTGCGGGTCCTTATGTTCCTCCGTTGCCGTTCCAGCCTGTCACTGCCGGTCTCCCTGCTGTTCCCTGCATGCCGCTTAACCCTCCGCTGCTGCTCGCTCCTCCTCTTTTGCGTTCTCCTCCACGTCGGCCGCCTGGTTTTGGCCGGGTTTCTTCACCTCCTCAGGGTTCACCTCCCCCTCCTGCCTTTCCAGCTTCGACTGCGCTTGATCCTGCTTTAACTTTCTCGCCTGCCTCCGATACTCCTTCTCTTCTTTCCGATGGGGGGGGGAGGGGGGGGGGGAAGGTATTGTACGCACGCGTTCGGGTCCCGTTGTCATGCCGCCTGTTCGCTTCGGCGACATTGCTTAAACTCGCATGCCCTGTGTGGTTACATTGCCACGTCTCAAATTCAGTTTTGATTTCTAAGGGAAAGGATGTATATGGTCCATGCATGCAACCAATAATATAGTACCTCAGTTCCACTAACCACGCCTTAGTTATCAAGTATAAAAACTCTCGCTATCTCTCCCTCCCTCTCTTGGTTCCAGCACGGTTATAGACTGCTAATAGTCAGTGCTGGAAAGTGTTTAACCTGAGTGATCATTAAACAATAAGTAAAGTTAAAAGTGTGTCTGACAACTTCTTTACAGGTTTAGAGGGGTTTTGATTAGTTTAATTTAGAGGTGTTTAGAGGGGATAGAGAAGTTTAGTGGTGTCTCGAGGGCTTTACAGGGTTTTAGAGCGGTTTAGAGGTATTTAGACTGGTTTAGTGGGGTTCAGATTGTTTCAGTGGATAGAGTGGTTTAGAGGTGTTTCGAGAGCTTCAGATGTGTTTAATAATAATAATAATAATAATTATTATTATTATTATTATTATTATTTTTATAATAATAATACATTTTATTTATGAGCGCCTTTCAAGAGTCTCAAGGACAACTTATAAAAATGTAGCAAGTAGAGGAAAAACTTGTAAGGGGAATGAAATAAATAGTAGATGCATGACTAGTACACAAAGTAAAGGCATAATTCAATTCAAAACACAATATGAGGCAATTAATGCACAGATGAAAAGGGAGGGGGACGTGGGGCTAAGGATAGGCAGAGGTGAAGAGATGGGTCTTGAGGCGGGACTGGAAGATGGTGAGGGACACGGAATTGCGGATCAGTTGGAGGATGGAGTTCCAGAGTCTGGGAGCTGCCCTGGTGAAGGCTCTGTCCCAAAAACTGCGGAGGTTGGACTTGTGGATAGAGAGGAGACCGGCTGATGTGGATCTGAGGGACCGTGAGGGTAGGTAGGGGGAGAGGAGGTCAGTGAGATATGGCGGGGGGGGGCAGATGATGGAGGGCTTTGTAGGTGAGGATCAGAATTTTGTAGGTGATCCGGTGGGAGTTTGGAAGCCAGTGATGTTGGTTGAGGACTGGAGTGATGTGATGCCAGGATTTGGTGTGGGTGATGAGTCAGGCGGCTCCGTTCTGGATCAGTTGGAGTCGGTTGATGTAGGTGGAGCTGATGCCAAGGAGAAGTGAGTTGCAATAGTCCAGTCGGGAGGAGATGAAGGCATGGATGAGTCTTTAGAGAGTGTTACAGGGATTTAAAGAGGTTTAGAGAGATTTAAAAGGGTTTAGACGTGTTTAGAGGGGTTCAATGGGGCTTAGGGGGCTTAGAATAGTTTAAAGAGATTTAGAGTGGTTTCGAATGATTTAGAGGGGTTTCGATGGGTTTAGGGGGGACTAGTCAGTTTGAAGAATTTCGAGGGGTTTCGAGGTGTTTTGACGGGTTTACTGGGGGGTTTAGATGGCTTTGGAGTGGTTTAGAGAGGTTTAGAGGGCGTTTGAGGGATGTGGGGGAAGGGGGTTTGGAGGGGATTACAGTGTGTTAGAAGGTTTTAGAGGAGTTACCAGTGGTTTTGCGGGTTTTGAGGGGCTAGCGGGTTTTAGAGGTGTTTATAGGGCTTTAGAGGGGTTTTAAGGGGGTTAGAGGGCTTTAGAGGGATTTGGAGGTGTGCAGAGATGATTTGAGCCGTATAGTGGTGTTAAAGGGTTTTAGAGAGTTCGAGTGGTTTCGAGGGGGTTCGAAAGGGTTTCGAGAGATTTCGAGAGGTTTCGAGTGGTTTCGAGGGGTTTCTAGTGGGTTCGAGAGGTTTCGAGAGGGAAAGTGGGTTTCGAGGGGTTTCGAGTGGTTTAGACAATTTTAGGGGGGTTTAGAAATGTTTACGTGTTTATAGGGGTTTAAATGGGTTTAAATGGCTTTTCGGAGTGGCGGCGCGGCTCTGGCTGCAGCGGCTTACCGGCAGTCCCGTTGTTTTGTGTTTTTTGTGTTGTTTATTTTGTATTGGTTAGTCTAGTTTTTGGTTTTTAGTTGTGTTTGGGGGGGGGGGGGTGAAGCAGGGTTTGCAGTCTCTCCCTGCGGGGGAATACGACCTTTTTGTCGTATTCCCCTTCTCTGCCTCCGTCTGCGATAAGGCCTAAATGGAGCTGACGACCTCGAGGCTCCGGAGGCAGAGCCCATCAGGACTCGCCCTGAGCTCGCTCCCGTGAGGGTGGTCCGGCTCAGGGATGGGAGAGGTTGGGACGCTCCCGTGAGGGCGGCCAGCCCGAGGGTGGAACGAGGCTCCCGTCGGAGCGGCCGAGCTCGGGGAGGTGCGGCGCTCGCAGCCCGAAGGAGGTTCGGCGTCCAAGTCGGGGCAGCCCGGCCTGAGGGAGAAGCGACGCCCAAGTCGGGGCAGCCCGGCCCGGGGAAGAAGCGACGCCCAAGTCGGGGCAGCCCGGCCCGGGGAAGAAGCGACGCCCAAGTCGGGGCGGCCCAGCCCGAGGCTGAAGACGGCGCAGTACTCACGTGAGGGTGGCTGGGACGGTGTTCTGGCGGTGGTGGCCTGAGTCCGGGGTTCGGCCGCGGGCCAGCGGCTGCGTCTGCAGGACTGGTGGGCGGCAGCTTCAACCACCCCGGGCCGCGGTGTTTGAGCCGCGGGACTGTTTGTTACATCGCCCGGTGCGGTATCGCCTCAGCGCAGAGGGAGAAGAGGAGGGAAGAGACGGCAGCCCTAAGAATTTTGCCTCCATCACAGTGAGGAGATGCTGGGTGGACTCACTGTGGTGGATGTTAATATGTGTTTATTGTTGTTTTTATTGTATTATATGTATGACTGCTGCAATTTCGTTCAGACTTCGGTCTGAATGACAATAAAGGCTATCTCATCTCTCATCTCTCATCTCTCTCAGTAGGCTTTAGAGTGGTGTAAAGGTGTTTAGAGGGCTTTAGAGGGGTTTGGAGCGTTTGGAGGGGTTTAGACTCGAAAAGATTGGTTTAGAAGTAAATAGAACGGATTAGAAGTGGGTAGATGGGCTTAGAGGGGGTTTAGAGGATGTCGAGGGCTTTAGAGGGGTTTAGAGGGGATAAAGGTATTTAGTGGGCTTTTGAAGGTTTCGAGGGGTTTAAAGGGGTTTAGAAGGCGTTATAGTTGTTTAAAGGTGGGTAAAGGGAATTAGAGCGGTATGGAGGGGTTTACATTTGTTAACAGTGATTTTGAGTTGGGTAGAGGCGGTTAGAGGGAGTGCGATGGGTTTGGTGGAGGTTTTAAAGGTCTGTTTTGATATAGAGGGGTTGAGGTTGTTTAGAGGGATTTAGAGTGGTTTCGCGGTGATAGAGGGGTTTACAGGTTTTGAGGGGGCTAGAGGGTTTTAGAGCGGTTGAGAGGGTTTCGAGGGGTTTCGAGGGTTTTGATATCTTTAACGTGGAGATAGAGAGGTTTAGCGGAGTTTAGAGGTGTTTAGACTGGTTCAGAGGGGACTTAGAGTGGCTTAGAGGTGTTTAGAGAGGTTTAGATGTGTTTCGAAGGGTTTAGAGGGGTCTCGAAGGGTTTCGAAGGGTTTCGCAGGTTCTATGGGGGTTAGATCTCGACGTGTTTCGATGGTTCTATAGGGGGTTAGAGAGTGTTAGAAGGGTTTTGAGGGCTTGAGGGGCCTGGGGGCATAGAGGGGTTAGAGGGGTTCAGAGGGGTTTAGAGGTGCTTAGATGGCCTGAGAGAGTTTCGAGGGCTTTAAAGGGGTTCAGCGGGGTTCAGAGGGGGTGTAGCGGGGCTTAGAGGGATTTAGAGGGGATTTGAGGGATTTTCAGGTGTTTAGAGAGGTTTAGAGTTGTTTAGAGTGTTCTAGATGAGTGTATAGGGGTTTAGAGGCGTTAAGAGGGATTTAGAGGGGTTTAGAGGGCTTGAGAGTGGTTAGAGGGCCTTGTGGGGGGGGGGGTGTTAGTGGCTTTTAGATAACTTTAGAGAGGTTTGGAGGCGTGTCGAGGTGTTTAGAGACGTATAGTGTGGCTAGAGCGTTTTAGATGTATTTCGAGGGGTTTTGAGGGGTTTCGAGGTTTTTAGAAGGGTTTCGAAGGGTTTGGTGTGGTTTAGATGGGTTTAGAGAGGTTTCGATCAGGTTAGTTTAGAGGGGATAGAACAGTATAGATGTGTTTAGAGGGCTTTACTGAGTTTTAGAGGGGTTTAGAGGGGTTTAAAGGGCTTTAAAAGGCTTTAGATGTGTTTAGAGGGCCTTAGAGGTGTTTAGTTGTTTTTACATGACTTTAATAATAATAACGTTATTTATAGAGCGCTTTGAAGCAACCACAGTTGCAACAAAGTGCTGTACATGACTGATCATGGACAAGAAATTATTACATGACAATAAAAAATAAAAAAAAACCTTAAACGAAGGACTAAAAACAATAAAAATTAAAAAACATTAAAAGCACTAAAAACAGGAGCAAAGTCTCAAGCAGTGTCGAAAGCCAAAGAATAAAAATGTGTTTTAACACTGGTTTTGAAGATGGACACTGAGGGAGCCTGTCTGATGTGCAACGGCAAGGTGTTCCAGAGTGCCGGAGCAGCAACAGAGAAGGCTCTATCCCCTCTGAGCTTCCGCTTAGACCTCGGTACCCCCAGGAGCAGCTGATCAGCTGACATGAGGCACCGGGCAGGAGTGTATGGGTAGAGCAGTTCAGAGAGGTAAGGCGGGGCGAGCCCATTTAGAGATTTAAAAACAAATAAAATAATTTTAAAATGAACTCGAAAGTGTACCGGGAGCCAGTGGAGGGAGGCCAGAATTGGCGTTATGTGCTCCCTCTTTCGAGTTCCAGATAAAAGGCGAGCGGCATCATTTTGAACCAACTGGAGCCAGTGAAGATCGTGCAACTCCTAGAGAGGTTTGGACGGGTGTCGAGGTGTTTAGAGAGGAATAGTGTGGTTTGAGGGTTTTAGATGTGTTTCGATGGGTTGAGGGGGGTGTCGAGGGTTTTAGAAGGGTTTCGAAGGGTTTGGTGTGGTTTAGATGGGATTAGAGGGGGTTCGATTAGTTTAGAGTAGTTAAGAGTGGTTTAGAGGGAATAACCATATAACCATATAACAATTACAGCACGGAAACAGGCCATCTCGACCCCTCTAGTCCGTGCCGAACACATAATCTCCCCTAGTCCCATATACCTGCGCTCAGACCATAACCCTCCATTCCTTTCCCATCCATATAACTATCCAATTTATTTTTAAATGATAAAAACGAACCTGCCTCCACCACCTTTACTGGAAGCTCATTCCACACAGCTACCACTCTCTGAGTAAAGAAGTTCCCCCTCATGTTACCCCTAAATTTCAGTCCCTTAATTCTCAAGTCACGAGAGATATATAGATGTCTTTAGAGGGCTTTACATGATTTTAGAGGGGTTTAGAGGGGTTTAGAGGGGTTTAGTGTGGTGCTGAGTGTTGTCGAGAGGTTAGAGGTGTTTAGAGGTGCGTGGTGGGCTTATGAGGGGTTTAGAGTGATTTCGAGGGGTTTAGAGGTGTATGGAGGGGGTTAGAGGGGTTTAGCGAGGTGTAAAGGTGGTTAGACATGTTTAGAGGGGTCGGTGGGGCTTGGGGGGCTTAGAATGATTTATAGGGGTTTAGAGGGGGTTCGAATGATTTAGAGGGTTCAGTGGGGCTTAGATGGGCATATGAGGATTGAGAGGGGGTTAGAGGGAATTTGAATGATTTAGAGAGGTTTACAGAGTATTAGACGGGTTTAGACGGGTTTAGAGGGGTTCTGTGTGTTTTAGATGGGTTAGATGGGTTTAGAGGTGTTTGGAGGGCTTTAGTGGGGTTTAGAGTGGTTTAGAAGGGTTTTAGGGATTTAGAGGGGTTTCGAAGGTTTTCGATTGATTTCGAGGGGATTCGAGGGGATTACAGAGTGTTAGAAGAGTTTAGAAGGGTTTCGAGGGTGTTAAGTGGGGTTTAGGTGGTTTTGGATGGGCTTACAATTGTTTAGAGGGGTTGAGAGTGGCTTTGAGGGGTTAGAAGGGTTTCGAGGGGTTTAGCGGGATTTCGAAGGAGTTAGAGTGGTTTAGAGGTGTTTCGAATGGTTTCGACGCGTTTAGAGGAGTTTAGAGGGGTTAAGAAGTGTTTAGAGTGGTTCAGAGGAGTTTAGAGTGCTTTCGACAGGTTTAGAGTGCTTTAGAGGGGTTTGGAGGGTTTAGACGTCTGTAGCGGAGTTTCGATGGCTTTAAATGGGTTTGGAGGGCTGTAGAGCGGTTTCGCATGGTATAGTGGGGGGTTAGAGATTTTTAGAGGCGTTTCGAGGGATTTAGACGGGTTTTGAGGGGTTTAGAGGGGTTTTCGGTGGTTTAGTGCTAGAGGGGCTAAGAATGGTTTAGAGGGGGTTACAGGGGTTTATAGGGGATTACAGGGGTTTGGAGGGATTTGGAGGGGCTTGGAGGGTTTCGAGGGGTTTAGGGGGGATAGAGGGGCTTAGAGTGCTTTTGAGGGTTTAGAGGGGTTTACATGGGGTTAGAAGGCTTTAGAGTTGTTTATAGGTCTTTAGAGGGATTTAGAGGCATTTAGCGGTTTATAGGGGATTAGATTGGTTAAGAGGGATTTCGAGTTGGGTAGATACGGTTAGAGGTGGTTAGATGGGTTTGGAGGGGTTTTGAAGGGTTCATAGGGGCTTAGAGTGGCTTAGATTCAGATTCAGATTTTATTTTATTGCCATTGTGCAGCGTGCAGTACAGAGACAACGAAATGCAGTTGGCATCTCACCCAGAAGAGCGAACATAGAATAATGGAACAGCAAAATATATACACGTACATACATTAGCTATAGTGCATTTTTCTGGGGGAAGGAGTATCCGTGTGGGGGGGGGGGGGGTTACTGGCAATCACCAAGGTGCAGAGTTCAGTGGTGTAACAGCCATAGGCTGTTAGAAGTGTTTAGAGTGATTTAGAGGGATTACGAGCGGTTTAGAGGGGTTTAGTTTGGTTAAGAGTGATTTCGAGTTAGGTAGAGGCGGTTAGAGGTGGGTAGATGGGTTTGGAGGGGTTTCGAAGGGGTTCGAGGAGTTTCGAGGGTTTTAGAGGGGGTTAGAGTGTGCTAGAAGGGATTAGAAGGCTGGATGGTCTTAGTGAGTCTTAGAGGGGCTTAGAGGGGCTTAGGGGGTGTTTAGCGGGATTTACAGGGGGTTCAGAGAGGTTTAGAGGGGCTTAGAGGTGTTTAGACGGGTTTGGAGGGTTTTAGGTATGTTTAGAGGGCTTTAGAGAGCTTTAGAGCATTTTAGATGGCTTTAGGTTTGTAGGGGTGTCGAGATGTTTAGAGAGTGTGGTTAGAGGGTTTTAGATGTGTTTCGGGGGGTTTAAAGGATTTCGGGGTGTTTAGAAGGGGTTTGAGGGGTTTGGAGAGGTTTAGATTGGTTTAGAGTAGATTAGATGGGTTTAGAGGGGACAGCGATGTTTAGAGGTGTTTAGAGGGCGTTACATGGGTTTAGAAGGTATTAGAGGGGTTTAGAGGGGTTTAGGTGGGTTTGGAGTTGTGTAATGGGATTCTGAGTTGTTTAGAGGGGTTAGAGGATGTTAGGGGTGTTTAGAGGGCTTTAGAAGGGTTTAGAGCGGTTAAGGGGGGGTTAGAGCTGTTAAGAGATATCTCAAGGGCTTGAGAGGGTTTTAGAAGTGTTTAGAGGGTTTTAGAGGGATTTAAAGTGAATTATAGATCTTTAGAGTGGTGTTTACATGGATTTAGAGCGATTTAGAGCGGTTTCGAGGGGTTGAAGGATTTCGAGGAGTAGACGCCGTTAGAGGGGGTTTGGGGGGTTTAGAAATGTTTAGCGGGATTCATAGTGCTTTAGACGGATTTAGAGGTGTTTGGAGGCTAGAGGTGTTTAGACGGCTTTAGAGCGGGTAGGAGGAGTTTTGTCGGCTTTAGAGGGGTTTGCAGGGCTGTCGAGTTGTTTAGAGAGGTATAGCGGGGGTTAGAGGGTATTAGAGGGGTTTCGAGGGGTTTCGAGGGGTTTCGAGGTGTTTAAAGGTGTGTTGAGTACTAAAGTGGTTTAAAGGTGTTTCGGGTGCTTTAGAGAGATTCTGAGGGCTGTAGAGGGGATTGGAGGGGTTTAGTGCGGGATAGGGTGTTTTGGAGTGGTTTCGAGGGGTTTCGAGAGGTTTCGAGGTTTTGAGTGCTCGAATGGTTTAAAGGTGTTTATGGTGGTTTAGAGGGGTTCAGAGCGGTTTAAAATGAGTTTAGAGGGGGCCTGAGGGGATTAGAAGTGGGTAGAGGTGGTAAGATGGTTTTGGAGGGAATTTGATGGGTTTAAAGCTGTTTAGGCGGCTAGAGGCGTTTAGAGCGGTTTAGAGTGGTTAAGAGGGGTTTGGAGTATTTGAGAGGGATTTAGAGTGGTTTAGAGGGCTTTAGAGGGGTTTAGAGGGGTTTAGAGGGGTGTAGAGGGATTTAGAGGGGTTTGGAGGGGTGTAGAGTTGTTTAGAGAGGTATAGTGGTGTGAGAGGGTTTTTAGACGGGTTTCGATGGGTTTCGATGGGTTTAAAGGGCTTTACAGGTTTTAGATGGGGTTCCAGGTGTGTAGAGGACGTTGGAGGGGTTTAGGGTGGGGGTGGCAGAGTGGTTTGGAAGTGGATAGTGGGGGTTAGGGGTGTTTAGATGTGTTTAGATGTGTTTAGAGGCGTGTATGCGGCTTGAGGGGCGTTTGGAGCGAATAAGAGCGGTTAGAGTGGTTAAGAGGGGTTTAGAGTAGTTTAGAAGGGGGTTAGAGTGGCCTAGAGGTGTTAGAGAGGTTTAGAGGGCATTAGAGGGGTTTACAGGCGTTTTGAGTGGTTTAGAGTGGTTTAGAGATTTTTCGAGGGGTTCAGAGAGTTTCGATAGGTTTAGAGAGTAGAGGGGTTTAGAGAGGTGTAAATAGCTTTAGAGGGCTTTAGAGTGGTTTCAATGTTTAGAGGGGTTTAGATGGATTTAGAGCAGTTACGAGGGGTTTAGGTTTACTCTTAGAACCCTTTTTAAACTCTTCTCTGTTTATTTCCTTTTTTTTCTTACTCCTCTTGTGTCCGAGTGCTTCCCTTTTCTGCTTCCTGCCTCCCATTCTGTCTACTAGCTTTCTCTATTTGAGTCCCTCGCCCCAAGTCATGTCCTCTTGTTTGAATATTCCCTACTCCTAGTGGGAAAAGCTTATCCACGTCAACTCTGTCTATCCCTCTCATCATTTTAAATACCTCTATCAAGTCCTCCCTTAACCTTCTGCGTTCCAAAGAATAAAGACCTAACTTGTTCAACCTTTCTCTGTAACTTAGTTGCTGAAACCCAGACAACATTCTAGTAAATCTCCTCTGTACTCTCTCTATTTTGTAGACATCCTTCCTATAATTAGGCGACCAAAATTTTACACCATACTCCAGAATTGGCCTCACCAATGCCTTGTACAATCTTAACATTACATCCCAACTTCTATACTCAATGCTCTGATTTTAAAAGGCCAGCACACCAAAAGCTTTCTTTACCACCCTATCTAAATGAGATTCCACCTTCAGGGAACTGTGCACAGTTATTCCCAGATCCATCTGTTCAACTGCATTCTTCAATTCCCTACCATTTACCATGTACGTCCTATTTTGATTTGTCCTGCCAAGATGTAGCACCTCACACTTATCAGCATTAAACTCCATCTGCCATCTTTCAGCCCACTCTTCCAACTGGCATAAATCTCTCTGTAGACTTTGAAAATCTACTTCATTATCCACAACCCCACCTATCTTAGTATCATCTGCATACTTACTAATCCAATTTACCACACCATCATCCAGATCATTGATGTACATGACAAACAACAGTGGACCCAACACAGATCCCTGTGGCACCCCACTAGTCACTGGCCTCCAACCTGACAAACAGCCATCCACCATTACTCTCTGGCATCTCCCATTCAGCCACTGTTGAATCCATCTTGCTACTCCACCATTAATACCCAACAATTGAACCTTCTTAACCAACCTTCCATGAGGAACCTTGTCAAAGGCCTTACTGAAGTCCATATATACAACATCCACTGCTTTACCCTCATCAATTTCCCGAGTGAACCTCTTCAAAAATTTCAAGAAGATTAGCCAAACATGACCTTCCAGGCACAAATCCATGTTGACTGTTCCTAATCAGACCCTGTTTATCCAGATGCTTATATATATATATTATCTCTAAGTATCCTTTCCATTCATTTGCCCACCACTGACGTCAAACTAACACGTCTATAATTGCTACGTTTACTCTTAGACCACTTCTTAAACAATGGAACAACATGCGCAGTCCGCCAATCCTCCGGCACTATTCCCGTTTCTAATTACATTTGAAATATTTCTGTCATAGCCCCTGCTATTTCTACACTAACTTCCCTCAATGTCTAGGGAATATCTTGTCCGGAGCTGGTGACTTGTCCACTTTTATATTTCTCAAAAGTGTCAGTACTTCCTCTTCTTTGAATCTCATAGATTCCATAGCTACTCTACTTGTTTCCCTTACCTCACATACTTCAATATCCTTCTCCTTGGTGAATACCGAAGAAAATAATTGTTCAATATCTCCCCCATCTCTTTTGGCTCTGCAGATAACTGTCCCCTCTGACTCTCTAATGGACCAATTGTATCCCTCGATATCCTTTTGCTATTAATATAGCTGTAGAAACCCTTTGGATTTACTTCCGCCTTACTTGCCAAAGCAACCTCATATCTTTTTTAGCTTTTCTAATTTCTGTTTTAAGATTATTTTTACATTCTTTATACTCCTCAAGCACCTCATTTACACCATAATGCCATGATTATTGTAGATCTCTCTCTTTTTCGGAACCAAGTGTCCAATTTCACTTGAAAACCATGGCTCTTTCCAATTTTTACTATTTCCTTTCAACCGAACAGGGACATAACGATTCTGTACTCTTAAACTTTCACCTTTAAATGTCCTCCATTTCTCTTCCACATCTTTCCCATAAAACAAAATATCCCAATTTACTCCTTTTAAATCCTTTCGCATCTCCTCAAAGTTAGCATTTCTCCAATCAAAAATCTCAACCCTAGGTCCAGAACTGACACTCTCCATAATTATTTTGAAACTAATGGTATTGTGATCACTGGACCCGAACTGTTCCCCAACGCATACCTCTGCCACCCGTCTCATTTCCTAACAGGAGGTCCAGCACCGACCATTCTCTAGTAGGTACCTCTATGTATTGCTGCAAAAACCTATCCACACACATTTTACAAACTCCAACCCATCCAGCCCATTTATATAATGTGTTTCCCAGTCTTTGTGAGGAAAATTGAAATCTCCCACAATCACTACCTTGTGCTTACTACTAATATCTGCAATCTCCTTACATATTTGCTCTTCCAATTCTCGCTCCCCATTTGGCGGTCTATAATACACTCCTATAAACGTTGCTACCCCTTTCCCATTTCTCAGTTCCACACAAATAGCCTCTCTAGACGAGCCCTCTAATCTGTCCTGCCAAAGCAGTGCTGTAATATCTTCCCTGATACGCAATGCAACACCTCGACCTCTTGCCCCTCCAATTCTATCGCACCTGAAGCAACGAAATCCTGGAATATTTAGTTTCCAATCACAGCCCGCCTGCAACCATGTTTCACTGATCGCCACAACATTATACTTCAAGGTGTCAATCCAGGCTCTAAGTTCATCCACCTTTCTTACAATGCGCCTAGCATTAAAATATACACATTTAAGAAACCCACCCACTGTTTAGTGGGATTTAGAGTGGTTTGGAGGGACGTAGAGGGGTTTAGATGGGTTTAGAGGTGTTTAGAGAGGATAGACGGTTTTAGAGGTGTTCAGTGGGGCTTAGGGGCTTAGAATGGTTTAAAAGGGTTTCGAGTGGTTTAGAGGGGAAAAGAGGGGCTTATAAGGGTTTAGAGGGGTTCAGAGGGGTTCAGATGGGGTTCGAAGTAGTTAGAGTGGTTTAGAGCGGTTTCGAATGGTTTCGACGTGTTTTGAGGGGTTCAGATGGGTTTAGAAGTGTTTAGAGGGGTTCAGATGGGTTTAGAGTGCTCTAGAGTGGTTTAGCGTGCTTTAGAGGCGTTGGAGGGGTTTAGATTGCAGCAGCGGTGTTTAGAGGGCTTTAAAGGGGTTAGAGTGGGGTTTACAGGGGTTTGAGCGTGTAGAGGGGTTTAGAGTAGTGATATTAGAGGTGTTTAGATGGGTTTGGAGGGGTTTGGAGGGGTTTAGAGGGGATAAAGGGGTTTAGAGGTGTTCAGTGCGGCTAAGGGAGCTTAGAATGGTTTGCAGGGTGTCGAATGATTTAGAGGAATTTAGAGGGGTTTCGAAGGTTTTCTATTGGTTGAGAGGGAATTAGAGTGTTGTTAGAGGGGTTTCGAGGGGTGTTCAAAGGGTTTCTGGGGTTTAGATGGCTTTCGATGGGTTGAATGGCTGTTGAGGTGTTTGGAGGGGTTTACAGAGTGTTAGAAGGGTTTCCAGGGGTTTCGAGGTGGTTAGAGAGGGTTCAGGTGGAGTTAGAGGGGTTTAGAATTGTCTAGAGGGGCTTAGAGGGGCATAGAAGGATTTAGAGTGGTTTAGAGGGGTTTCGACGGGTTTAGAGGGGTTCAGAGGGGTTTAGAAATGTTTAGAGGGGTTCAGAGGGGTTTAGAATGCTTTAGAACGGTTTAGAGTGCTTTTGAGGGGGTTGGAGGGGTTTAGAGTGCAGTAGCGGTATTTAGAGGGCTTGAAAGGGGTGTACGGTGGTTTAGTGGGCTTTAGATGGGTCCGGAGGACTGTAGAGGGGTTTAGCCCGGTATAGTGTAGTTAGAGATTTTTAGAAGGGTGTCGAGGGATTCAGAGGGGTTTTGAGTGGTTTAAAGTGCTAGAGGGGCTTAGAATGGTTTAGAGGGGTTTACAGGGTTTAGAGGGGCTTACAGAGGTTTGGATAGGTTTCGAGGGGCTTAGAGGTTTTCGAGTGCTTAAGCGGGGTTTAGAAGGCTTATGAGGGTTTAGAGGGGTTTAAAGGGGTTTAGAATGTTTAGTTGTTTAAAGGTGTTAAATGTGTTAAAAGGTATTTAGAAGCATTTATTGGTTTAGAGGGGAGTAGATTGGTTAAGAGGGAGTTCGTGTTGGGTTGAGGCGCTTAGAGGTGGTTAGACGGATTTGCAGGGGTTTTGAAGAGTTCAGAGCGTCTTAGAGTGGCTTAGATTCAGATTCAGATTCAATCTATATTGTCATTGTGCAGTGTACAGTACAGAGACATAGAAACATAGAAACATACAAAATAGGTGCAGGAGTAGGCCATTCGGTCCTTCGAGCCTGCACCGCGATTCAATATGATCATGCCTGATCATCCAACTCAGTATCATTTACCTGCCTTCTCTCCATACCCCCTGATCCCTCTAGCCACAAGGACCACATCTAACTCCCTTTTAAATGTAGCCAATGAACTCGCCTTAACTACCTTCTGTGGCAGATAATTCCAGAGATTCGCCACTCTCTCTGTGAAAAATGTTTTCCTCATCTCGGTCCTAAAAGATTTCCCCCTTCTCCTTAAACTGTGACCCCTTGTCTGGACTTCCACAACATCGGGAATAATCTTCCTGCATCTAGCCTGTCCAACCCCTTAAGAATTTTGTAAGTTGCTATAAGATCCCCCCTCAATCTTCTGAATTCTAGCGTGTACAAGCCGAGTCATATCCAGTCTTTCTTCATATGAAAGTCCTGCCATCCCAGGAATCAGCCTGGTGAACCTTCTCTGTACTCCCTCCACGGCAAGAATGTCTTTCCTCAGATTAGAAGAGCAAAACTGTACGCAATACTCCAGGTGTGGTCTCACCAAGACCCTGTACAACTTCAGTAGAACCTCCCTGCTCTCATACTCAAATCATTTTGCTATGAATTTTAAACTCACCGCCCATGTAACTCCTCCTCTCACCAACGGCTCCCCGGGCCTCGGTGAAGGTAAGCCCCGCGCTCGATTTTTATACTCACCGCCCAGGTAACTCCTCCTATCACCAACGGCTCCCCGGGCCTCTGTGAAGGTAAGCCCCGCGCTCGATTTTTAAACTCACCGCCCAGGTAACTAGTACTCTCACTCCAACGGCAACCACGGGCCTCTGTCTCCCCTCTCCCTCCATCCCCTTACCCCGCCCTCCCTCCCCAAACCCCCCTCTCCTCCACACCCCCTCCCTCTCCCTCACCCCCCCTCTCCCGCTCCCCACCTCCCTCACACCCCTCTCTCCCTCCACCTCACTCTCACCCCCTCTCCTCCCCCCCTCGCCTCTCTCTCTCTTCCCCTTCCTCTCTCCCCTCCTCCACCACCTTTCCCCTCACCCACCCTCCCTCTTCTCCTCCCCCTCCACACCTTCTCCCTCTAACCCCTCTCTCTCTGTATCTGCCTCTCTCTCTGTTTCTGCCCATTCTCTCTCTGCCCTCACTCTCTATCCCCGCCCCCCCTCTCTAGGTGTGACTGCAAGTTGGGGACTATGTGTCAGTAGATAGGGTGGTTATGGGGTAAAATGGGGTATAATATCAAGGGGGGTAATTAGCGTGTGGTGGGGGGGATAGTTAATGTGTGTGACTCTGCATGCCGCCTCCCCCCACCCACCCACAACCGCACGTTGGGGGAACAGACCCAACGGGTCTGCACTTGGACTAGGATCTTATTATATTTATTGTACCGCTTAATTTTTTAAGCTTTAAGGAAAGATAGGAATAAAGAACGTAAATAAAGTGAGAGAGAGTCGTGTTAGTGTGAAAGTGTGATCAAAAAGAAAAACCCATTAAACAAAGAATTAGGGAAACAAGTTAAGAAATAGGCCATAGCAAAGAAAGAAAGAAAAGGAAACACAAGCTCTATTATGAAAACCGCGCAAAAAGGAATATACCAACTTCGTATTTTTCATCCCCTCTTACCAGATCCTGACACCATTTATTTTTAAAAGTACTGTTGCACGTTATACTTGTAGTAAGTCGACAAATGCAGACCTCGTCTTTTGGAAGTGGTCTGGTTTGCCTGCTAGGAGGAGTCTCATATATTCCTGGTGTAATGTTTCAAACAAATTTGTAATCCACATATTTATTGTTGGTATAGGAGCGTTTTTTCCAGAATTTAAGTATAAGCGTTTTCCCCGCTATTAACCCATAACTAAATAGATTATTTTGAAAATCATTTAGTTCAGGGCTACCTTCCGTTGTTCCAAAGATAATCCATTCTGCTTTTGGCACCAGTTTTATTTTAAATAATTTTGTGTAAATTTCAAGATTTTCAGCCCAGAATTTTTGATTTTTTATACAAAAAGCAAATAAGTGCGCTACAGTAGCTTCTTGAGATTGGCATGTATCACAAATAGGTGTGACATTAGGAAAAAGTTTACTTATTTTGGTTTTTGAATAGTATAATCTAAGTAAGATTTTAAATTGAATTAGAGTGTGTCTTACGTTAATCGAGCATTTATGCACATATAGTAAATGTTTATCCCACCTCTCTTTTGAAAATGTTATAGCTAGTTCTTGTTCCCAGTCTCTTCTAATACCGTCGGTTGATGGTATTTCTATATTTAGAATTATGTTATACAAGTATGATATTCATTTGTTGATTCGGCCTTTGTCTTCATTGCTTCGTCAAGTAAATCTGGTGGCATATTATGATAATCTTGTGTATATTTTTTCAGATAGTCACATACTTGAAAATATTTGAAATAATGATTATTTCACAAATTATATTTTAATTGTAATTGTTGTAATGATAATAATTTCGTGTTTCATACGTCTCCGAGCGTTTTAATTACTATTCTTTCACACTGTGTAAATTATGTATCTATAATAGAGGGTTTAAACGACGGGTGATTAACTATTGGAGATAAAGGAGATAGATTTCTTAATTTTAGGTTGTGTTTTATTTGTTACCAAGTTCTAATTGTCCTATGTATAATTGGGTTTTATGGTATTTTGTGTTATTCAGATTCATTGGTGAGAGGAGGGTCGCTCCAATATTGCAAGGGGAGCAGTCCTCTCTCTCCAATACAATACAATCCACTTGCAGGGCAGAATTGTCCAGCAGGTGAATCATATTTTTGATATTTACTGCCCAAAAATAGTACATAAAGTTAGGAAGTGCTAAACCGCCCCATTCTTTGGGTTTGCTCAAGTGTGTTCGTTGTATTCTTTGGGATTCATAGTCCCATATACAATTTGTAACGTCTGAGTCCAGTTTAAAAAAAAACGTTTTTGGTAGGTATATAGGAATTGATTGTAATAAGTAGAGAATTTGTGGAAGAAATATTTTTTTTATAGCATTTATTCGACATATTAAAGACATCGTAAGCGTTTTCCAGAATTTAATTAAAGTATTTAATTTCTTAAGGAGGGGACTCTAATTTGCATTAAACATAGCTTGATATTTTCTAGTGAATTCAATTCCCAAATATTTAAATTTTTCTGTAGCTATTTTAAAAGGGAGTTTTAAGAGGTGTGTTGAGTCTTTCGGATTTATCGACATAATTTCACTTTTATTCCAATTTGTTCTGTTTCCTGAGAAAGATCCAAAATCCTCACTTAGGTTTAATATGTTGGGTATACTAATTTGGGGTTTTGTGATGTACAATAGCACATCGTCTGCGTAGAGAAATATTTTATTATTTGAATATTTTAGAAACATAGAAACATAGAAACTAGATGCAGGAGTAGGCCATTCGGCCCTTCGAGCCTGCACCGCCATTCAATATGATCATGGCTGATCATCCAACTCAGTATCTCGTACCTGCCTTCTCTCCATACCCCCTGCTCCCCTTAGCCACAAGGGCCACATCTAACTCCCTCTTAAATATAACCAATGAACTGGCCTCAACTACCCTCTGTGGCAGAGAGTTCCAGAGATTCACCACTCTCTGTGTGAAAAAAGTTCTTCTCATCTCGGTTTTAAAGGATTTCCCCCTTATCCTTAAGCTGTGACCCATTGTCCTGGACTTCCATAAAACATCGGGAACAATCTTCCTGCATCTAGCCTGTCCAACCCCTTAAGAATGTTGTAAGTTTCTATAATATTCTAGAGAGTATAAACCAAGTCTATACAGTCTTTCTTCATAAGACAGTCCTGACATCCCAGGAATCAGTCTGGTGAACCGTCTCTGCACTCCCTCTATGGCTATAATGTCCTTCCTCAGATTTGGAGACCATAACTGTACGCAATACTCCAGGTGTGGTCTCACCAAGACCCTGTACAACTGCAGTAGAACCTCCCTGCTCCAATAATCAAATCCTTTTGCAATGAAAGCTAACATACCATTCGATTTCTTTACTGCCTGCTGCACCTGCATGCCTACCTTCAATGACTGGTGTACAATGACACCCAGGTCTCGCTGCATCTCCCCCTTTCCCAATTGGGCACCATTCAGATAATAGTCTGCTTCCCCATTTTTGCCACCAAAATGGATAACCTCACATTTATCCACATTATACTGCATCTGCCAAATATTTGCCCACTCACCCAGCCTATCCAAATCACCTTGCAGTCTTACATTTTGTATTATAACCGTGGATATTCGGATGTGTTCTGATTATTTGAGCTAAAGGTTCAATTACAAGAGCAAATAACAGCGGTGATAGTGAGCATCATTGTCTATTGCCCCTTGATAATTGGAATTTCGTAGATAATATATTGTTAGTTAATATTCTAGCCGTAGGCTTAATATATAATAATTGTATCCATGAGACTAAGTTCTCTCCCATTTGAAAATGTTGCAGTACTTTATCCAGGTAGTCCCATTCCACTTGATCGAATGCTTTTTCTGCATCCAATGAAATAATTGATAAGTCTTGTTCTTCAGTTTTGTGTGAGTGCATTATATTGAGCAGTCGTCTCAGATTATTAGATGATTGTCTCTTGGATATGAACCCCGTTTAATCCGGATTTATTAATTTACTGACTTACTTACTTACTCTTCTAGCTAATATTTTTGATCTGTATTTAACAGTGCAATAGTTCTGTATGATCCGGGTTCTTCTGTATCTTTATCTTTTTTAAGTACTAATGTAATCGTTGATTTTGCTAGTGTTTCAGGTAAGGTTTGTTCGTTAAAAGCATATGTATACATTTTCTGTAAACGTGGTGAAATTATGTCGTAAAAACCTTTATAACATTCATTACTAAATCCATCTGGTCCTCGTGTTTTTCCAATCTTTAATTAGTTTATTTTTGCTCCCAATTCCTCTTGTTCCTTCAACTCTAGTTTTGGAATATTTCCATTGTCCAAGAACTCTGTAACTTTATTATTGTCTGTTAACGTTATGGATGTGTATAAATTGTTATAAAATTGAGCGAATATTATATTGATATCATTAGGTAAAGTTAATAATTCCCCTCTATCTGATTTAATCTTTAAAATCGAGTGTTCCTTTTCCCATTTTTTCAGTTGTCGTGCTGTTAGAGGGCTGTTGAGGGATTTGGATGGGTTTAGAGGGGATTACAGTCTATCCAGTCTTTATTCATATGAAAGTCCTGACATCCCAGGACTCAGACTGGTGAACCTTCTCTATGGGGTATAGACGGACTTAGAGGGGTTTTGAGTGGTTCAGAGAGAGAGGTTTAGAGGTGTTGTGTGTTTTGGAGATGTTTAGAGGTGTTAAGTGGCTTAGAAGAGTTAAGATGTGTTTAGATTGGTATAGAGGGGCCTTAGAGGGGTTTAGAGAGGTTTGAATGGGTTTAGATGGGATTAGAGTGGATTAGAGTGATTCAGTTGGGCTAAAGGGTTTAAACGGGTAAAAAGGGGTTTAGATGCGTGTAGAGGGGTCTAGAGGGGTTCAGAGGTGTTTAGAGGGGTTCAGATGCGCTCAATGGTTCGGAGGGGTTTAGAGGGGTTTGCATGGTTTTAGAGGGGTTCAGAGGTGTTTATTGAGGTTTAGCTGTTTGGAGGGGTTTAGAAGGTTTAGAGGGGTTCAGAGGGGGCTTGAGGTCTTTAGACAGGTTTCGAGGAGTTTAGAGGTGTTCAGAGTTGTTCAGATGGTTTATAGCGGTTTAGAATGGCTCAGGGGGGCTTCGAGGTGGTTAGAGGTGTTTAGAAAGGTTTATAGGGGTACAGACTTGTTCAGAGGGATTTGGAATGGTTTGGTATGATTTTGAGGGATTTAGAGGGATTTAATTAGGTTCAGGGTTCAGAGTGGTTTAGAGGGATTTAGAGGGGTTTTGAGGGGTTCAGAGTGATTCAGATTATTTCATTGTGGTTTATAGAGGCTGAGAGAGGTTTAAAGTTGTTTAGAGGGGTTTAGATTGGTTTAGAGGTGATTCACAGCGGATCAGATGGGTTCGGAGGTATTCAGAGGGGTTTCGATGTGTTTAGGGTGGTTTGGAAGGGTTTAGATGGGTTTCGTGGTGTTCAGCGTGGGTTAGAGGTGTTTAGAGTGGTTCAAAGTGTTTTAGATGGGGTTGCATGGGGTTCAGAGGTGCTCAGATGTTTTGAGAGTGATCTGGGTGTGTTTAGAGGGATTCAGATGGGTTTAGAGGTGTTTAGAGTGGTTTGGAAAGGATTAGATGGGTTCAGTAGTGTTCGGAGCGGGTTAGATATGCTTAGAGGGGTTTAGAGTGGTTTAGAGGGGTTTGCAGTGGTTCAGATGTGCTCAGATGGTTTGAGAGTGGTCAGAGGTGTTTCAAGCGGTTTAGAGAGGTTTATAGGTGTTCAGACGGGTACAGAGGAGTTCAGATGGGTTTAGAGAGGTTTAGATGGATTCAGAGGGCTTCAGAGGGGTTTGGAGTGGTTTAGAAGTGTTTAGAGGGGTTCAGAGTTTTCAGAGAGGTTAAGAGGGTTTAGAGCTGTTCCGAGGGTTTCCGATGGGTTCTGAGGGATTTAGAGGGGTTTAGACGGGTCTGGAGTGGTTTAGAGATTCAGAAGAGTTCAGTTGGGTTTAGAGGTGTTTACAGGTGTTTACAGGGGTTTAGAGGGGTTTAGATGCGTTTAGAGGGGATTAGAGGGCTTTACAGGGGTTTAGAGAGGTTCAGAGGAGTTCAGAGGGGTTTAGAGGGGTTTGGTGGTATGGAGTGGTTTATAGTGGATTCGAAGTGTTCAGAGGGGTTCAGAATGTTTTAGAGGGGTTTACAGGGCTTCAGAGGGGGTTTAGAGGCGGTTAGGGGAGTAAAATAGGGTTTGGAGAGTTTCAGATGTGCTTAGAGAGGTTTTGAGAGCTTTCGAGGGGTTCAGATGAGTTTCGAGTGGTTTCGAGGGGTGTATAGGAGTTTCGGGGGCTTTTGAGGGGACTAGAGTGGGTTTAGAGAGGTTTAGAGGGGTTCAGACATGTTTAGAGGGGTTCAGACATGTTTAGAGGGGTTCAGATGGGTTCAGAAAGGTTTGGAGGGGTTAAGAGTGGTCCAGAAGGGGTAGAGGGGTTTAGAGCGGTTCAAATGTGTTCTAATGGGTTTCGAAGGGTTTAGATGGGTTTAGGCCGGATCAGAGGAGTTCAGAGTGTTTTGGAGGAATTTGGTGGAATAAAAACTAATAATAATAATAATAATAATAATAATAATAATAATAATAATAATAATAATAATAATAATAATAATAATAATAATAATAATAATAATAATAATAATAATAATTATAATAATAATAATAATAATATATTTTATTGTCATTGCAAATCAGTGCAACGAGATTTGGTATGCAGCTTATAACCGATGTCAAACAAATAAAAATAATAAATAAATAAACTGTGCGACGTGATCATCTGAGGGAGAAATCCAGGGCGGATGGGGGCACTCAGCAGGGACGGTTCAGTTCTGCTATAGCTCTGGGAATGAAGCTGTTTCTGAGTCTGGAGGTTTGGGCGTAGAAGGCCTTGTAACGTCTGCCGTATGGAAGTAGTTCGAACAGTCCGTTACAAGGGTGTGAGGAGTCTTTATGGTTGCTGGCGGCCTTCCTGGGGCACAGTGTGTGGTAGATGCCCTCCAAGGCTGGTGGCTGCGTCCGAATAATCTGCGCTCTGTGGACGACGCGCTGAAACATAGAAACATAGAATCATAAAAAATAGGTGCAGGAGTAGGTCATTCGGCCCTTCAAGCCTGCACCGCCATTCAATATGTTCATGGCTGATCATCCAACTCAGTATCCTGTACCTGCCTTCTCTCCATACCGCCTGATACTTTTAGCCACAAGGGCCACATCTAAATCATTGTTAAATATAGCCAATGAACTGGGCTCAACTACCTTTTGCGGGAGAGAATTCCAGAGATTCACCATTCTCTGTGTGAAAAAAGTTTCCTCATCTCGGTCCTAAAAGATTTCCCCTTTATCCTCATACTGTGACCCCTTGTTCTGGAATTCCCCAACATCGGGAACAATCTTCCTGCATCTAGCCTGTCCAACCCCTTAAGAATTTTGTACGTTTCTATAAGATCCACCCTATAAGAGCTCTCTTCTCCGCCTCCGTGCAGCTGCGATACTACACAGAGATACCATACGTTAATATACTCTCTGTGGTGCAGCGGTAGAAGGTTGTCAGCAGCTGTTGGGGCAGACCATTCTTTTTGATGTCTTTTGGAAGAACAGTCGTTGCTCTGCCTTCTTGACCAGCGCAGCGGTGTTGGTCGACCATGTGAGGTCCTCTGAAATGTGAATGCCCAGAAACTTAAAACTGGACACCCTCTACACACTTTCTCCGTAAATGGAGATTGCGGCGTATTCTCCATTATGGGAACTCCTGAAGTTTAGAAGGGTTCCTCCGTTTTCAACTGTTTCCCGCCCCCCCCCCTCCAGCGGCCTACCTACTGGATTGGCGTGGCCTTTCCTGCCGTGATCGGCCAGAGCTCCAGCAGCGGCGGGACAGCGCTGTAACATCGCGGGGCTGGCGATGCCTTACCGGGGATCGCCGTCTGGAGCCCGGAGTGCTGGACCTGCTGCACCGACATCATGGAGCTGCGGTTTGCGGAGCTCCCAACGCGGGCGGCGCTGATGGACAGCGCGGGGTCCTGCGACTCTGCCAGGCTCGGCAGCTGCGGACTCGGGAGCTGCGGACTCGGGAGCTGCGGACTCGGGAGCTGTGTACTCCGGCTGCGGGAGGCGGCTGATCAGGAGTTCCAGGCCGCTGAGGAGGAGGATGTTCACCGTCGGAGTTCGGCGTCGGCGTTCCACCAGCCCGGCGTGAGGGCCTGAACATCGGGCCACCCGGGGCGGCGACTGCGGGTGCTAGGAAGGCCTCGACCACGAGTGAACATCTGGGAAGAACGGAGGGGAGGCTGGCTGGACTATGGTGCCTTCCTCACCTTGGTGCCACTGTGTTATTTTGTGTCGTGGACTTTCAGTGTTTGTGCTTTTAAAAAAATTCTATTTTATTTTTAATATGTTTTATTATTTATCATTATTTATTTTTTTTTATTTTTATGATACTGCCTGTAAGGGAAATTCATTTCGTTGTCTCTAACTGAGACAATGACAATAAATTTGAATACAATACAATACAATACAATACAATACTGATGCAATTATCACGAAACCACATCAGCTCCTCTACTTCCTGAGAAGATTACGGAGAGTCGGTTTGTCAAGGAGGACTCTCTCTAACTTCTACAGGTGCACAGTAGAGAGCATGCTGACCGGTTGCATCGTGGCTTGGTTCGGCAGCTTGAGTGCCCTGGAGAGGAAGAGACTTCAAAAAGTAGTAAACACTGCCCAGTCCATCATCGGCTCTGACCTTTTTTCCATCGAGGGGATTTATCGAAGTCGCTGCCTCAAAGAGGCTGGCAGTATGATCAAAGACCCACACCATCCAGGCCACACACTCATCTCCCTGCTACCTCCAGGTAGAAGGCACAGGAGCCTGAAGCTTGCAAAGACCAGGTTCAGGAATAGCTACTTCCCCACAGCCATCAGGCTATTAAACCTGGCTCGGACAAAACTCTGAACATTGATAGTAAGATTAAACGAGAATTTACCCGTTTGAAGTTTGATCTGTATTTTATGAGGCGTTACGATGAGGGATTACGTGAAGAACCCGCTCAGCACGCATGCGCGCCATACTTCAAAGCAGCGGTGTGGAATCACAGATAGACACAGTTATTGAAGTAAACATAATAAAGATAAGGAGAGATCAGTTTATGAATTTGACCCATATTATTGAGGGTGGGAGCGGAGGGCACGTAATCCTTCATCATAACTCCTCATAAAATACAGATCAAACTTCAAACTGTTAAGTAGACAAAGTGACAACACATAATCCACCGCCATTTCCGCCACCTCCAACGTGACCCCACCACTCGCCACATCTTCCCATCTCCCCCCATGTCTGCCTTCCGCAAAGACCGCTCCCTCCGCAACTCCCTCGTCAATTCTTCCCTTCCCTCCCGCACCACCCCCTCCCCGGGCACTTTCCGTTGCAACCGCAAGAAATGCAACACCTGTCCCTTCACCTCCCCCCTCGACTCCATTCAAGGTCCCAAGCAGTCGTTCCAGGTGCGACAAAGGTTCACCTGTATCTCCTCCAACCTCATCTACTGCATCCGCTGCTCTAGATGTCTGCTGATTTACATCGGGGAGACCAAGCGTAGGTTGGGCGATCGTTTCGCCGAACACCTCCACTCAGTCCGCAATAACCTACCTGAACTCACGGTGGCTCAGCACTTCAACTCCCCCTCCCATTCACAATCCGACCTCTCTGTCCTGGGTCTCCTCCATTGCCAGAGTGAGCAACAGCGGAAATTGGAGGAACAGCACCTCATATTCCGTCTGGGGACCTTGCGTCCCTATGGCATTAACATTGAATTCTCCCAATTTTGCTAGCCCTTGCTGTCTCCTCCCCTTCCTTAATCCTCTAGCTGTCTCCTCCCACCCTCCCATCCACCCGCCCTCGGGCTTCTCCTCCTCCTCCTCCCCTTTTCCTTCTTCTCCCCCCCCCCCACCCCCCATCAGTCTGAAGAAGGGTTTCGGCCCGAAACGTCGCCTATTTCCTTCGCTCCATAGATGTTGCTGCACCCGCTGAGTTTCCCCAGCAATTTTGTGTACCTTCAAACTGTTAAGTTCTCGTTTAATCTTACTATTTTACTGCGGAGTCACGCGAGTGATTCCGTGAAGATTTCAAAGTTCTGTGATTTCAAACCGCGTAACAGGGATTACTACATCACTGCCGAGGTCTTTGAGGGAGGAAGTGTGTTATCGTAACCAACCAATGAATCTGTTTGTAGAAAAACACAATGGTATTCTTTAACAATAACAACAAAGAAATTAAATTGCTCCCCTGGGCTTAAATTAAATATTTGCAGTCTGTAAAATCTTTCCTGCAAATAAAACAGGTTTTGCCAACGGCTTATTATAAAATTTCTGAACGGTCTTCCCCCTCCACCATCCTGCTGTAGCCAGGATGTGGTTTATAGGCACGTCCATTCTTTTAGCCGTCGACGTGGATGCTCCCCTGGCGGAATGAAATGTGTACATGTTAGTTTTATCCCAGCAGCTTTTAGCACCTGCTTGAGCCATCTCGAAATGGCTCGTCACCCGACCATACGTTTTTTTATGACTGACCCACAAGGCTTTTCTCATCTCTTTAGA
This sequence comes from Amblyraja radiata, assembly GCF_010909765.2. Lineage (NCBI taxonomy): Eukaryota > Metazoa > Chordata > Chondrichthyes > Rajiformes > Rajidae > Amblyraja > Amblyraja radiata. The sequence goes on from NW_022630152.1 coordinate 56,732, forward strand.
ATATTTTGGTTGTGTCTGTGTAGGATAATAGGGTCATGGCACATAACCGTGATTCTGGCGGGTAAGCACGGAATTCCACGACTGGATTAGGTGTTCCTGGACTGCTCTGTTTGATCATTCCCTGGATAACGACAGAGATCTGGTCTGGAGCTGTGAGCATGGTGTCCAGTCGCAATAGGTGTAGTGACTGGACCCTCTGTGCAGCTACAAGTGCCATCAACATGAGTGTTTTGAGCATAGATGGTTCCAGGTTGAGGAATCTGCCTGGTGGCCATCCCCTGAGTATGTCAGGACCACACTGACATCCCATAAATGGGTGTACCTTGGTCTAGGGGGTTAGAGTTGTAAATACCCTTCATTAGTTTGACCACCAGCTGGTGGGACCCCATGGCATGTTGTCCTGGAGCTGGTTTTAAATAAACAGGCAGGGCCATTCTAGCTGTGTTGCTGGCTCTGTAGTTGAGTCCTTCATCGTGGTGAAGGTTCGCCGGAAATTCCAGTACGTTGGTAACTGTAGCGGTTGAGTAGGTGGTCCCTGTATCCAAGCAGTACTTCTCCCATTTTTTGATGCTGGACAAGTGCTGTTTTTCAGTGGATGTTCGGAGGGATGCGGACATAGTGTCGACGGTTTGTTATGATAATCCCAGTCCCAGAAGTGGTTTGTGCAGAATCTGCAACCCAGGAGTTTGAATTTTTTGATGGCACGGGTGGCTTGTGCCGGACACTGGGTGTTAATAACTCTGGGTCACTGGGGAATACCATCGGAGTTTTAACAACCATGTCAAGGAGTATTGGGAACCATGGCTGTGTAGGCCAGTCGGGTACTATCAAAATACCTGAAGCAGACTCCATTTGTACCGTGCGTTGTCCCCGACTGATGAGGCAGAAGGGAGGAAATTCATAGAAGAATAATTTCCCCAATCCAGCGCGAACGCATCTACCGCTGCTGCCACAGGGTCTGGTTCCCAAGCGACATACATAGGTACCTGGTGATTTAGCCTTGATGCAAATAAATCGATATCTGGCATGCCATGTTGCTTGATAACTTTTGTGAAAATAAAATTGGGGTTTTAACATCCATTCGATGTTGTCATTAAATTTACGTGACCTGGTGTCTAGGTATTTAGGTTACCTGGCAAGTAAGTTACTGATAGCCAAATATGTCTTTGGGCACACCATTGCCAAATTGTGTTGACCAACTTGTCGCATGATACCGATTTTATGCCGCCCATATGGTTAATGTAGGCCACCACCGTAGTATTATTTATGTATCACCGTACATGCAAGTGATGCATATTTATGCATATGCTTTTAAACCATAAAAGTCACCCAACATCTCTAGATAATTAATGCCCAGTGTAAATGGTAACGATGCTTCTGGGTTAGTCCATCTACTACTTGTGCTGGATATAGAGTTAGTTGCTTCCCAGCCTGGAGCACTGGCATCTGTTTGGATAACTGACGTATCGTTAGTGATGGTAATAGGCTGAAACTATGTCAAACGTTTTTTGCCCACCACTGTAGTTCTGATATAACTTCAGTGGGTACCTTCATGAAACGATCATAATGACCTGTATGTCGTTTTTGGTAAAAAGGTCCGAATTATGTAGCCGGAAATGAAGCTACCATTTTCCTTATTACTCTGTTACTTGTCGAGTAGTTGGTAGTTTGTTGGCCATTAAATTGTTGCAAGATGGTGCCAATTCAACTATGTTGTCTCTTTGCAATGTTACAGTCGCGTAGACTGAATTAATTGTGAAGCCCAAGTAGTCCATGATAGTGGATGGCTTCAACTTTTATTTATCTGGATGTAAGACAACCCCATGGTTTCGAATAACTGTTTGGTAGCTGAACAGCTAACATATTAAAATTCATGGTCTAGCATACCATTTAGGATATCATCAAGATATGCCATGACAATATGTTTTTGTCTTCTGAATATTGCCAGAGCTGGTTTTAGTGTCTTGGTGACACTCTTGGGCTGATGTGAACCCATTGGGTAACGCTTTAAACTGCTATAGCTGCCCCATGCAGGTAAATTTCAGGTGTCTGCGATGATCCTTGTGAATTGTACTAAATAGTAAACATCTTTAAGATGAATGCTTGCCATGAAGTACCCTTTGGAATTTCATTGTTTGGCAGTAACAACCGGTTTCATTTTGAAATGTGTATACTTAACAAACATATTTAGTGAAGTTAAGTCAATGATGATGCGACATCCACCATCTTTTGTGGGTTTAGTGAATATATTTGATACGAATTGCAAGGGTTCAGGTTTTCTCATGATACCCTTTGTAATTTTTCTCACCAGTTCAGCTTGTCCCTCTTGTTTCTTTAACGGAGAGGGGGAAATACCCTCTGGAGTGAATGATGACCTGGTGGCAAATTTTCTAGTGAACTGTATTTGTATTCACTATTGCCATTGAGTATATACCGATCTCTCGTGATAGACGTCCATGTGTTAGTATTACTCTATATACTGGTAGGAACCAGACCCACCTACCTCCATGGTTATGGTTATACTTCTGTTTCTTGCCGGTCCAACGAGCGTTGCACGTCGTCTGCCGTGGCGGTGACGTTTGGGGGTGGCACATTTTCCATGGGGTCCGCTCTGGGCCCTGGTCTAAAGAAGACTTTCGGTGCTAGAATGCGGACCCCGAGCTTTCTTCAGTCCGATATGGTAGAGTTGACTGATGGACGCGATGGGGTGCTGCTGCATAGGAATTACTGATTTTGCTTACTCGTCCCGGCCGTGCCCTCATGAGCCGAAAAATTTGTAAAACCTCTTGCATGTCCTTCATATGCTTTGTGAGGTGTGTTGCCAAAGAGCAGTGGGTCTGGCTCAGTGGCTGGGGTATGCACAACCCCGCTATGTACAATTTTATAGCAGGTCTTATGACTTGATTACGAAGGTTGTGCTCATCTCCGTATTTGTCCATGGAACGAGGAAAAACGACGTGATGGCTGACGTCAGGCTTTTAACGGCCTCCTGCATGTGGGGTTTCCACGTAGCTGTCCACCACACCTAGCAGCACTTCCTGTTCCTGCACCCCTTGCATACTCCCGAGATCTTCAGCCATTGCGCCTGTTCTTGACCAGCCCAGTCCTGGTCACCAAAGCTATCCTATGGATAGGAGGAAGCAATGGACAGTGCACAAGGCACTGGGGAGGGAGTGCCTGACCCCCTCTGCGAGAGCGCCCCTCCAGGGGTGCACCTGGCTGGAGCTCCTGCTCCAAGAGCCGCTCCATGCGGCTCAGGCGGTTGTCTCTCCCCCGCCTGGGTGGAGAGACGTCCCCGTCCGATAAGTCGGAGCCACCGGCCGGACGACTCTTCCTTGGCTTTACATCCAGCCTGCTGCTCAGGCGTTAGCGGGCTGGGCTTGGCGCGATGTCGGGGTATAGCGGACCGCGCGGTAAGCGGTCCTACCGCCTTGTTGCTGCCCCCGCGAGATGGAACGCTCCTCCGTGGAGTCGAGCGGGGGGCAGGTCATTTCAGGCGACTGCCTTTCCCCCCGTGCGGGCGGAAAGACGTCCCGTCCGATAAGTCGGAGCCACCGGCCGGACGCCTCTTCCGTGACGGTACTTCCAGCCCACTGCTCAGGCGCTAGCGGGGCTGGGCTCGGCATGGTGTCCGGATAGCGGTGCGCAGGGTAAGCGGTCCTACCGCCTTGATGCTGCCCCCCACGTCCCCCCCCCCACCCCCCAGATGGAACGCTCCTCCGTGGAGTCGAGCGGGGGACAGGTTTCTTCTGGAACATTTCTTCTCTGCCGGACAGCAGAAAGCTCCATGTGAAAGAAAAACTAATCAGCTTACATGACGGTCCGTTCTTTCACCTCCATACCGGGAGCACCTGAGTCCCGCTGTGCCGCTGTTGCTCTGCTGGACGTAATGCCGCGCATGCGTGCTGAGCCGGTTCTTCACGTAGTCACTCATGTGACTCCGAAGTAAAATAACCCATTATCTGTCATTTTGTACTTTATCAGTTTATTTATTCATGTGTTTTGTAGTCAATGCCTATTATGTTATGTGTGCTGAAGCAAAGCAAGAGTTTCATTGACCTATCAGGGACACATGCCAATAAACTTGAACTTGAACTTGAGCCCAGCTGGAAACCCCTCTAAACACTTCGAAATCCTCCAATTATGCCTAACCCCATATAAACGCCGCTGAACCCCTCTGGACCCCTCTGGACAACTCCAACCCCCTCTGAGCACATCTGAACCACTCCACACGCATATAAACCACTCTAAATCCTTCAAAACACCTGTCTAAAGATCTCCAAACGGCTCAAACCCCCTCTAACCCATTTGTACCCCTCTAAACACATGTAATTGCCTCCGAATCCTTCTGAACCTCTCTGAACCCCTCTAATCCCCTCTATACACCTCTAGAGAAGTGTAAACTCATCTAAACACATCCGAACGCCTCCAAACCCCTCTGATCCACTGTGAACCCCTCGAATTCCTTCTAAACCGCAGTAAACGCATCCAAACCCCTCGAAACACCCCACACCCTTTTAAACCCCTCTAAACCCCGGCTAACCCCCTTGATACCGCCCCGAAGCTCTTCTAAACACCTTCCATCACCTCTGAATACGTCTAAACCCCTTCAAACCCTTCTGGGTCCATTTGAACTCCTCTATACTCCTCCACACCCATCTACACCACTCTAAACCCCTATGAACCCCTCCAAACAACTCTAAACTCCCATGAACACATCTAAACACCTCTTGGCACCTCTCAACCGCTATAAACTCTCCAAACCCCCTATAATCACCTCCACATTACCTTTAAACCCATCTAAATACCCCAGAGCACATCTGAACGCCTCTAAACTGCTCTGAAGCCCTCTAAACCACTATAATCCCGTCTGAACCGCTCGGAACCGCTTTGAACCAATCTAACCCCGTCAAAACCCCTCTACATTCCTCTGAACCCCTCTAAACTCCCTCTAAACTCCCATGAACACCTCTAAACACCTCTTGGCACCTCTCAACCGCTATAAACTCTCCAAACCCCTCTGAGCCCCTCTGAACTCCTCTAACACAATCTACATCCCCTATAATCACTCCCAGATTACTCTGAACAATTCTAAGCCTATCTAAGCACATTTAAACCTCTCTAAATCCCTCCGAACACATCTGAAACACTCTAAACTCAACAAAAGTAATCTAAATCACTCGAAACCTCTCTGGACCCCCTCTGAATCCCCCTAAGCCCCTACAAACGTCTCTGAACATTTCTGAACCCCTCCAACCTCCTCCTAACCCCTCTTCACCGATCGTAACCCCTCTAAACCCCTCTACACTCGTCTAAAAAATTCTAAACCACTCTAACCCCCTCTAAACTCCTAGAAACACCTCTGAACACCTCTCAACCCCTCTAAACTATAACCCCCTCAAACCAGTCTAAACCCCTCCAAAGCTCTCTAACCCCATCTAAACCTCTCCAAGCACATCCAAACTCCTCTAAACACCTCTGAGCACCACTGCACCACTGTATATCCACCTAAACCACCTCAAAACCCCTCTAAATCCCTAAAAACCCTTCTGAACCCCTCTGAACCCCCTAAACCTCTCTAAGCCTCTCGAAACATGTTCTAACCCCCCTCCGAACACATCTGAACCCCTATAAACCCCTCAAAAGCCCTCCAAGCCACTCTAAACACGTAAGGACCCCTCTGAATCTGTTTAATCTCCTTCAAATCCTCTGAACTACGATAAACCACTCAAAACACATCAGAACCCGCTAAACACCTCTCAACACCTCAATACCCCTCTGGACCCATCTAAACACCTCTAAACTCCTCTAAAGCCCTCTGAACCCACCTGAACCCCTCTAAACAACCCTTAAACTTTTAAATACCTTTAAACACCTCTGAACCCATCTAAATCTTTCTATACCCCTCAAAACACTCCTAAAAACCTCCGAACCCCTCTAAACACCTCTGAACCCCTCTAAACCCCTCTAAACCCCTTTTGAACATATCTGAACCCCTCTAAACCCATCAAAGCCCTCTAAACCCCTCGGAACCATTCGGGACCCGTCTGAACCTCTCTAAACCCTTCCACTCCCCTCCAGACCACATCTAAATCCCTTAAAACCTCTCCAAACACCACTAAACGCCTCGAAACTCCTGTAAACCCCTCGAAATCCATTCGAAACCCTTCTAAACACCTCTAAACAACTCTCAACCAATCTGGACACGTCTAAACCCCCTTCAACCCCTCTAACCCTTTCTAAAATTCTCTATACACCTCCAACCCCCTCTAAACTAATTTAAACAAATCTGAACACATCTCAACCCCTTTAAACTCATCTAACCCCTTCAAAACACCTTTAAACCCATGTGATTCAGATTCATATTCAGATTCAAACGTTATTGTCATTGTGCAGTGTACAATGCAGAGACAACGAAATGCAGTTAGCATCTCCCCAGAAGAGCGAACATAGAATATGAGCAATACATATATTTACGTACACAGAAATGCAATGAGTTTGCATTATTTTATACAGATAAAATTGAAGGCATCAGACGTGCCATCAATATCACCGCTTCAAACAAAAATGTTGGATCACCAACCTGTTTAGGCAAAGGGAACGTGGCAATGATGACATGCTTTAATGTCATAGACTCTAAAACTCTTATGGAAACGGTGACACAACTAAGGCCATCCACCTGCTGCCTTGATGCTTTACCTACCAACTTCATTAAGAATGTTTTTGACTGCCTAGCAATAGACATACTGCAAATAGTTAACAGCTCTCTTCAATCAGGCAATGTCCCAAAAGCCTTGAAAACTGCAGTTATTAAACCTTGTTTTAAAAACGGAGCCTAGATGCCTCTATTATTAACAACTATAGACCAATATCAAACCTATCTTTCATAAGTAAAATCATTGAGAAAGTTGTCCTCTAGCAACTTAATCACTTCCTGGCTTCAACTGGCTGCTACGACAACTTCCAGTCAGGATTTCGACCTCTTCATAGCACCGAGACCGCCCTTATTAAAGTTGTAAACGACATCCGTCTTAACACAGACTCTGGCAAAGTTTCAAAATTAATGCTATTAGACCTCAGTGCTGCATTCGACACTGTTGATCACTCAATACTTTTGGACAGGTTGGAAAAATGGGTGGGGCTCTCAGACTTAAGTTGGTTCAGGTCATATTTACAAGATAGGAACTATTTTGTTTCCATTGGCGACTTTGTATCAGAACCAACCAACGTGACGTGTGGAATCCCGCAAGGTTCGATCTTAGGGCCTTCTTTATTCAACATCTACATGCTCCCACTAGGGCAAATCATGCGAAATAATAATATTGACCACCACTGCTATGCCGATGACACTCAAATCTATGTAGCGCTATCACCAAATGATTATCGCCCCATAGATCTGTTGTGCCAGTGCATTGAGCAAGTCAAAGACTGGATGTGCCAACATTTTCTCCAACTAAATAAGGACAAAATGGAGATAATTGTTTTTTGTGCTAAAAAAGAAAGGCTTAAAGTAACCCAACACCTTCACTCTCTGTCCCTGAAAACTTCAAACGAAGCAAGAAATCTTGGGGTCATTATGGATTCAGATTTAAATTTCGACAGTTACATCAAATCAGTAACAACATCGGCCTACTATCACCTCAAAAACATAGCAAGATTAAGAGGACTCATGTCAGCTCAAGACTTAGAAAAACGTGTACATGCCTTTATTAATAGTAGGCTAGATTATTGTAACGGTCTCCTTGCAGGTCTTCCAAAAAAAACTGTCAGGCAGCTGCAGCTTGTTCAGAACGCTGTTGCTAGAGTTCTAACAAAGACCAAACAATTTGAACACATTACACCAATTTTTAAATCCTTACATTGGCTCCCTGTATGTCAGAGGATTGATTTTAAAATCCTGCTGCTCACCTATAAATCACTACATGGTTTAGGGCCAAAGTATATCACTGACATGCTTCCACTATATAAGCCTTCTAGACCGCTAAGATCTTCTGAAACCAATCTGCTAGTGATTCCCAGAGTAAATACAAAACATGGGAAAGCAGGATTCAGTTACTATGCATCAAATAGCTGGAATAAACTTCCTGAAGATTTAAGACTTGCCTCAACTTTGACCACTTTTAAAACAAGACTGAACACTTTAATGTTTACTTTAGCTATCAGCTAACTCTTAACCACATTGCACTTTTAACTTTTGCACTTTTTATAATGCATTTTTAATTTTGCTTTTCTTTTCTTTTAGTTCTTCTATTTTATTTCATTTTATTTTTCATTTATTGTATGCCATGTTTTTATGTGAAGCACTTTGGGTCTGCCTCGTGTATGAAATGTGCTATATAAATAAAGTTGCCTTGCCTTGCCTTGCCTACATACGGTCGTAGTAGTGCTTTTTTTTCTGTTTGAAGGGGATGGGGAGGGGCGTGACTGGCAATTTTCTGAGTGTCTGGAGGGTGGGGGGGTTGACTGGCAATCAGCGAGGTAAAGAGACAAGTAATGTAACAGCCACAGGGAAGAAGCTGTTCCTGGACCTGCTGGTCCGGCAACTGAGAGACCTGTATCGCCTCCCGGGTGGTAGGAGGGTAAACAGTCTGTGGCTGGGGTGAGAGCAGCCCTTAACGATGCTGCGCGCCCTTCGAAGGCATCGCTTACTGTGGACAGACTGAATGGAGGGCAGTGAGGAATCGGTGATGCGTTGGGCAATTTTCACCACACTCTGCAGTGCTTTCCGGTCGGAGACAGAGCAGTTGCAATACCATACTGTGTACAGTTGTTAAGGATGCTCTCGATGGTGCAGCGGTAGAAGTTCACCAGAATATGAGGAGAGTGATGGACCTTCTTTAGTCTCCTCGGGAAGAAGAGACTCAGGTGAACACCTTTAAACTCCTCTAACCCCATCTAAACCCCTCTAAACCCACTTGAAAACCGCCAAACCCATCTAAAAACCCCATAACACTCCTGAACCCCTCTAAACTCCTGATAACTCGTCTACACCGCTCGGAACCATTGTGAACACATCGGAACAGCCTAAACAACTCTAGCGCCATCTAAACCCCTCTAAAACCCTCTAAGCCCATCTAAATCCCTCTAAACGCATCTGAAACCCTGTAAACACCTCTAAACCCCCCCAAACTCCCCTGATCCGCTCTGAACCCCTCTAAACCCCACTATAATCCCCATCGATACGCCTCTAAACCTCTCTGAACATCTCCGGACACCTCTAAACCACTCTGATGCCCTGTAACCCCCTCTAAACTCACCTGAACCTACTTGAACACCACTAAACTCCTCTAAACCACTCTAAACCCATCCAAACCGATCGAAACCCATCTGAACCCCTCTAAACCCGTGTAAAGCCATCTAATCCTCTTTAAACCCCTCTGAAACACTCTAAATCTCTAAATGCCTCTAAACCACTCTGATCCTCTCTGAACCCCTATAAACCACTCCAAACCATTCCAAACCCCTCTGAACCCCTCTAAACACCTCTACATCCCTCTCAACCCATCTGAGCACATCTGAACCCCTGCACACCATTCCAAAGCACTCTAAACCCATATAAACACCTCTAACCCCCTCTGAACACCACGGAAACAATCTTAGCCCTTCCAGACCGCTCAACACCTCTAAACCCCTCTGAACACCTCTGTGTAACGTGTATAGCTTTGACCCAACAGCAGCAAAGAATCAGGCAGGTATAATTGGTAATGAACTTTATTACGATACTGTAACACAGAGTAGTAACACAGGAATGGGTACACCGTACTCACACAGAGGCTCAGGATTGAGTGAGTGTTCCGAAGAGGGGCAGGCAGGAGACGTAGTCCGGGTAGCGGAAGGTCCGGTAACCAGGAGATCCAACACACGATGCAAACAAACCAGCGAGGGACAGACGAAAGGAGAGTCGAAGCCAGGCAGGAAGTCGAGGAGCCGTTGCAGGGATACACCAAACAGCCTAGGAGCGAGGCAGACAGAAACCAGGAGGTACGGGACGAAGGCCGTGGTCGGGGACAGAAGGCTGAGGTGATATCCGGGAAGACGACAGGACGGAATGGTCAGGGGCAGGCAGGGTCGAATCCGTGTAGGCAGTCGGGAAATCGCTGGAGAGTCTTGCATGAATGGTGAGAACAATTTGGCACTGAGTGAACGGTGAGGAGAGTCTATATACCGGGTTAATAGGTGATCAGAGGCAACTGAGTGCAACAGGTGAGAAGAGTTGGGCTGATGAGAGGGGAGTGGCAGGCAGGCAGGTGAGGAGAAGGAGGGACCGGTCGAAAAGTACTGGGAGGTGAAGTGGATGAGAATGAGGAGAGGGCAGACTGTGACAGAACCCCCCCCCTCAAGGGACGCCTCCTGACGTCCCAAAACAAAAAAAACAAAAAACAATAAAGAAAATAAACACAATCCCACGCAGAGTTGTGTGGGAGGAGGGGGACCGGAGGAGGGCTAATATTCGTCCGAGACATCCATGTCCGCATCCTACTCCATGGCATCAGAGGAAAGCTCCGTCTCGTCGTCACTGGGCGCCTCAGACGGAAGAGGGGACAGAGTCTCAGGGGCGGCGACCTCTCTAGGAGTGGCGGACTTGGACGGCTGGTCGGGATGACGTCGGTGAAACTACCTGATGAGAGAGGCGTCCAGGATGTGTCGAGCAGGAACCCAGGACCTCTCCTCTGGACCGTAACCCTCCCAATCGACCAGGAATTGGAGACCCCTCCCGCGACGGCGGGAGCGCAGGAGGCGGTGCACCGTAAAGGCGGGCCCTCCGTCGATGAGACGAGGAGGTGGAGGAGGAGGGACTGCGGGGACCAGGGAGTTCTCCCGGACTGACATTACTCTGGACACGTGGAACGTAGGATGGACCCGCTTGGAACGAGGCAACTTGAGCCTCACAGCCGCTGGGTTGATGACCTTCTGGATCTCAATGGGACCGATGAACTTGGGTGCCAACTTCTTGGACTCCTACCTGAATGGAAGGTCCCGGGTCGACGGCCACACCTTCTGTTCCGCGAGGTAGGTGGGGGCCTGGGTGCGTTGACGGTTGGCAGCCGTGTCGTAACGGTCCACGGAGCTGAGAAGTGCCTGGCTTGTGTCCATGTCCTGCGGCAGCGACGAATGAAGGCCTGGACGGACGGGCAGGAAACATATTTCTCCAGCGCCGGGAACAGTGGAGGCTGGAACCCCTAGGCACACTGGAAAGGGGAGAGCCCAGTGGCCGAGCTTGGCAGGGTGTTGTGGGCGTATTTCACACACAACAACTGCTGGGACCAGGAGGAGGGATGCTTGGACAACATACACCGCAGCGCCGTCTCCATCTCTTGATTCTTCCTATCAGTTTGGCCGTTGGACGGGATGAAATTCGGACGTCAGACTCACGGTGGCCCCCACAAGCGTGCAGAACTCCCTCCAGAACACAGAGGCAAACTGGGGTCCCCGGTCGGAGACCGCATCGACGGGGAGACCATGGAGCCTGAAGACGTGGAGTAACATGAGCTCGGCAGTTTCCTTGGCTGACGGAAGCTTGGGCAGGGGCACGAAGTGAGCCATCTTGCTAAATCTATCGACCACGGTCAGGATGGTGGTGTGACCACTGGATGGGGGCAGGCTGGTAACGAAGTCCAGGGAGATGTGGGACCATGGTCGATGGGGTACAGGCAGTGGAAGCAGATGACCCGCAGGAGCTTGGTGTGAGACCTTGTGCTGGTTGCAAACGGGACAGGCTTTGACAAACTCCCGAGTGTCCTCCTCCAGCGATGCCCACCAGAACCTCCGTAGCACGATCTCCTTGGTCCGCTGAATGCCGGGATGACAGGTGAGTCGAGAGCTGTGGGCCCACTGAAGGACGTCTGACCGCAGGGCAGAAACCACAAACAGGCGATCAGGAGTGCATGCGCTGGGTCCCGGCTGGTTCTCCAAGGCCGCCTTGACCTTCTCCTCCACTTCCCAGGTGAGGGAGGCAACCCTGTGCGAGGACGGGAGGATGGTCTTGGGGCCAGAGGCAGGCTCCTCCTCAGCCAAGAACTGTCGAGAGAGGGCATCGGGCTTCACGTTGCGGGACCCAGGTCGGTAGGAGAGGGAGAAGTTGAAGCGGGTGAGGAAGAGAGACCAGCGGGCCTGACGAGAGTTGAGCCTCTTGGCTGACTGGAGGTATTCAAGGTTCTTGTGGTCAGTCCAAATCAAGAAAGGCTGCTCGGTTCCCTCCAACCAGTGACGCCATTCCTCCAACCCCAACTTAACCGGCAACAGTTCTCGGTTGCCAATGTCATAATTCCTCTCAGCAGGGGTCAGGCGTCGGGAGAAGAAGGCGCATGGATGGAGCTTCTAGTCCCCGGCAGCCCGCTGGGACAGAACAGCTCCCACACCCACGTCGGAGGCGTCCACCTCCACCACGAACTGTCTCTCTGAGTCCGGAACTTGGAGGATGGGGGCCGATGTAAACGGTGTCTTGAGTGTCTGAAAATCTTCTTCGGCCGCGGCAGACCACCGGAACGGAACCTTGGAGGAGGTGAGTGCCGTGAGGGCTGCGGCCACAGTACTGTAGCCACGGATGAACAGTCGGTAAAAATTGGCGAACCCCAGGAACCTTTGGAGCTGCTTGCGGGAGTCAGGAACAGGCCAGGTGGTGACAGCAGAGACCTTGGCGGGGTCCATCTTGATGTTTCCTTGGCCAACGATGTATCCTAGGAAGGAGACTGACGGGGAGTGAAACTCGCACTTCTCAGCTTTAACGAAGAGCGAGTTCTCCAGGAGCCGATGTAGAACTGCCTGGACGTGGTGTACGTGTTCCTCCTTGGCCCGTGAAAAGATGAGGATGTCATCAAGATAGACGAAGACGTAGTTGTTCAACATGTCTCTGAGAACGTCATTGACCAAAGCCTGGAAGACGGCCGAAGGGCATCATCCGGTATTCATAATGTCCCGTGGGAGTGTTGAAGGCGGTCTTCCACTCATCTCCCTCTTTGATGCGGACCAAGTGGTAAGCGTTGCGTAGATACAACTTCTTAAAGATGATGGCCCCTCCAGAAGCTCGAAAGCAGAGGAGATGAGTGGGAGAGGGTAGCGATTCTTCACCGTGATGCCGTTGAGCCCCCGGTAATCTATGCAGGGACGCAGAGATGTGTCCTTCTTCTCCAAGAAGAAGAACCCAGCCCCAGCAGGAGACGAGGAGGGACGGATGAGACCAGCAGCCAGGGAGTCGTTTATGTATTTCTCCATGGCGCCTCTCTTAGGGGCGGACAGGGAGTAAAGGCGACCCATAGGAGGAGCGGAACCAGGCAGGAGGTCTATGGCGCAGTCATAGGGCCGATGAGGAGGAAGGGAGGTGGCCCTAGACTTGCTAATAACCTCCCCAAAGTCATGCTACTCGGCTGGGACCCCCGTCAGATCTGGAGCAGAACTGGAGCAGGTGGCCGGTTGAGGAGCTGAGGCTTGCTTCAGGCACACTTGGTGGCAGGAAGGGCTCCAACCCAAGATGACCCCCGTCCTCCAGTCGATGTTGGGGTTGTGTCGCCGAAGCCAGGGGTAACCAAGGATGAGGGGAAGACGAGGAGACTGCAGGATGTGGAACTGGATGGTCTCATGGTGATTACCAGACAGGAGCATGCGCACTGGGACCGTCTGGTGAGAAACAGTCCCCAGGAGATGGCCGTCGAGGGCGTTGGCGGGAACAGGTTTAGGAAGGGGAACACAACTGATACCTAGCTGCGGGCTAGTTCCATGTCCATAAGATTAATGTCACAACACGAGTCTATGAAGGTGGCAAGGGCGTGAGAACCATCAGACAACAGCAGACGGGCATGACAAAGAGGGCAGAGGAAAGTTCAGAGGTTCGACTCACCAGTAATTTCTCCGCTACTGGCGAGTCTGGCCATTTTACTGGACACTTGGAGATGTAATGACCCGCCAGGCGACAGTAGGGACAGAGGTTCCCCCGACGCCGACGTTCCCGTTCCTCGGGGGTGAGACTGGTGCGACCCACCTGCATGGGTTCGGGTTGCCTCGACGGTTGCCCCGACGAGGGCAGTCCAGCCTCCGGAGGAAAACGAGCTTGGGTGGATAGCTGACGGACCGCCTGTCCCTGTCACCTCTCCCGACGTCTCGCCAGGATGCGTCGGTCCAAACGGGTCGTTAGCTCGATAAGCCCATCCGGAGAAGAAGGAAGGTCGTGGGATACCAACTCATTCTTGATATAGTCATTCAAGCCCAGCAAGAAAGCGTCACACTGGGCCGGGGCGTTGCAATCACTCTGACGGGCCCTGGCTCAACCCCAGCAGACCTCCCGCAGCGTCCGGACCCATCGAAACCTTACCGAACACCTTGCGAAGCTCCGCTGCGAAGGTTTGGAAAGAGGAGCAAGCCGGCGTGCGTCGCTCCCATTCAGCCGTTCCCACAGCCGAGCTCTGCCAGTCAGGTGATTAATGGTAAACGCCACTCTCGCCGCTTCCTGGGCGAAGGTGTAGGGCTGTAGGGCGAAGAGAATGGAACAGTTCGTGATGAATGGGTTGCAGCCCTCCGGGTCTCCAGCGTAGCGCTCCAGGGTCCCCACCCGGGGCTCAGGTGATGGTCCTGGCGGACCGGGAGCTGGTGCTGTCGGAGCCGGAGGCGGAGCATGGGGTGTAGCCTGGGCGAGGGTGGTCGTCAGCTGTTGGACCTGGGTGGCTAGTGCAACCAATGCTTGCTCTTGGTTTGACACAGTCTGTCGAACCTCGGAGTTGGAGGCAGTGAGCATAGCTTCGTGCTGCAGGACCGTGTGCTCAATCCTCTCGAAGCGGTTTGACGGAGACGGTGTGTGCCCTGAGTCCATTGTTGGCCAGATTGTACTGTAACGGGTATAGCTTGGACCCAATAGCAGCACAGAATCAGCAGGTATAATTGGTAATGAACTTTATTACGATAATGTAACACAGAGTAGTAACACAGGAATGGGTACACAGTACTCACACAGAGGCTCAGGATTGAGCGAGGGTACCGAAGAGGGGCAGGCAGGGGACATAGTCTGGGTAGCGGAAGGTCCGGTAACCAGGAGATCCAACACACGATGCAAACAAACCAGCGAGGGACAGACGAAAGGAGAGTCGAAGCCAGGCAGGAAGTCGAGGAGCTGTTGCAGGGATACACCAAACAGCCTAGGAGCGAGGCAGACAGAAACCAGGAGGTACGGGACGAAGGCCGTGGTCGGGGACAGAAGGCTGAGGTGATATCCGGGAAGACGACAAGACGGAATGGTCAGGGGCAGGCAGGTTCGATTCCGTGTAGGCAGTCGGGAAATCGCTGGAGAGTCTTGCATGAATGCTGAGAACAATCTGGCACTGTGTGTACGGTGAGGAGAGTTTATATACCGGGTTAATAGATGATCAGAGACAACTGAGTGCAACAGGTGAGGAGAGATGGGCTGATGAGAGGGGAGTGGTAGGCAGGCAGGTGAATGAGGGACCGGTGGAAAAGTACTGGGAGGTGAAGTGGATGAGAATGAGGAGAGGGCAGACTGTGACACTCTGAACACCTCTGAAGCGCTGTAAACACCCTCTAAACCGCTGTAAGCACCCTCTAAACCGCTCTAATTCCCTCTGAAATACTCTGAGCCCCTCTAAACCGCTCTAAACAGATCTAATCCCCTCTAAACACCTCTACACCCCTCTAAACACCTCTAAACATCTCTTAACCGCTCTCAATCTCTCTAAACCCATCTGAACCCTTCTGAACCCCTCAAAACACATCCAAATCCCTCTAAACCCCTCTTAAAACTTCTGAAGCCCTCTAGCCCCTCTAAATCTATTTAAATCACACCAAACCGCACGAAACCCATCTGAACCCCTCTGAACCCATATGCAACTATCTAATCACCTCTAAAATGCCTATAAGCCCATCTAAATCCCTCTAAACACCTCCAAACCCAATTGACTGCTCTAATCCTCTCTAAATCCCTCTAAACCCCTTTCAACACTCATCTGAACTTCTGTAAACCCCTCTGAAACAGTCTAAACCACTCTAAACCACTCTAAACCACTCGAAACCCCCCGAAACCCTTCAAACCCCTCATAATACATCTGAACCACGCAAAACCAATCGAAAGCCCTCGGAACCCATTGAAATCCCTCTTAACAACTCGAAATCCATCTAAACACCCCTGAGCACTATTGAACCTCTGTAAATTCCTCCTAACCCCTCTACACCGCTCGGAACACCTCTACCCCCGTCTAAAATACTCTAAACCGATCTAAACACATCTAATCCCATCAAAACACCTTTGAACACCTCAGAAACCTTTAAACTCCTCTAAACCTCTCTCACCCTATCTGAACACCTCTAAGCACCTCTTAGCCCCATCTAAACGCCTCTAAACACCTCGAAACCATTATAAATACTTACAAACCCCTCTGAGCACCTCTGAACACCTGTATACCCTTCTATCCCCCTCTACACTCCTCCAAACCTCTCTGAACCCCTCTGAACCCCCTAAAACTCTATAAGCCCCTCTAACACCCTCGACACCGCCCGGAATACATCGGAACACCTCTAAACCCCTCAACAGCCCTTTAACCGCCTATAAACCCTTATGGACCCCTACGAATCCCTCTAAATCCCTCCATACATATCTGAACCCATCGCAACCCCTCTAAACCTCTCTAAACCGATTGGAACCACTTGAGTCCCCTCTAAAGCCCACGAAACCCCTAGAAACAACTCAGCACCACTAGAAACCCCATTACATCCCTCAAAAGCCCTCTAAACCCCTCTAAACACCTCTGAACACCTCTGAAACCCCCTAAACCCCTCCAACTTCCACTGAATGCCTCTAAACCCCTCTGATGCCATGTAAACCCCTCTAAACCCCTCTGAAAACCTCTGAACATTTCTACACCCATGTAATCCACTCCAAACCCCTCGACACCACCCCTCTAAAACCATCTAAACCTCTCTAAAAACCTCTAAACCCTTCTGAATCCCTCTGTACACCCTAAACCCCTGTAAACCTCTCCAAGCCACCAAACCCCTCTAATCCCCTCTAAACCCCTCTGAACCTATATAAACCCATGTAAAGCCATCTAATCCCATCTAAAAGTCTCTAAACCCCTCTAAATCTCTCTAAACACATCTAAACCCCTCTAATCCCATCTGAACTCTTATGAACCTAAACCCTTGAAACGACCTCCAAATTCCTCCAAAACCCATCGGGACCACTCGGAACACCTCTAAACCCCTCGAAAACCCTATGTATCCCTCTGAACGGCTCTGAATCCCTCTAAATCCTCAAACCCCTAAACCCCTCTAAACCTCTCTGAAAACTCAGAACTCCTCTAAACCCCTCGAAACCACTCTAAATCTCTCTTAAACCCTCTGAACCACTTTAAACTTCTCTAAACCCATCTAAACCACTCTTAACCCATCTGAACCCCCCTGTAAACCCCTGCAAACCCCTCTAATTTCCTTTAAACGCCTCTACACACATCGTAAACTGTCGGAATGCCTGTAAACCACTCTAAAGCCATCTAAACCCCTCTGATCTCCTCTAAACCCCCCATATCTCACTGACCTGCTCTTCCCCTACCAACCCTCACGGTCCCTCAGATCCACATCAGCTGGTCTCCTCTCCATCCACAAGTCCAACCTCCGCAGTTTTGGGTACAGACCCTTCTCCAGGCCAGCTCCCAGGCTCTGGAACTCCCTCCCCCAACTGATCCGCAATTCCGTGTCCCTCACCATCTTCCAGTCCCGCCTCAAGACCCAACTCTTCACCTCTGCCTATCCTTATCCCCACGTGCCGTCCCTTTTCATCTGTGCATTAATTGCCTCATACTGTGTTTTGTATTGAATTCTGTATTTACTTTGTGTTCTAGTCATGTCTCTACTATGTATTTCATTCCCCTTACATGTTTTTCCTCTACCTGCTAAATTTTTGTAAGGTGTCCTTGAGACTCTTGAAAGGCGCCCATAAATAAAATGTATTATTATTATTATTAAACCCATCTCAGTTCCTCTGAACCCTTCCAAACTACTCTAAACCCCTCTAAACACCACTGAACCGTTCTAAACCGCTCCAAACCACACCTCTAAACCCATCAGCATACCTCTGAACCCCTCTAACCCGCTCTAAACCGCTCTAATCTCCTTTTATCCCATCTAAACCCTTCTAAACCGCTCTAAATCCCTCTGAAACCCTCTAAACCCCTCTAAACCAATCACAACAGATATTGACTACACTAAACCACTCGAAACCCCCCTAAACACCTCTCAACATCTCAACCCGCTCACAACCTTTCTAAATTCTTCTGAACCCCTCTGAATCCACTTTCAACGCCTCGAAAGCCATCTAAACCCCTCTAAACCCCTCTGAACACATCTGAAACCCTCAAAACCGCATCTAAACCCCTCTGAACCTATCTCAACCCCCTGTAAAGCGCTCTAATCCCCTGTAAACGCCTATAAATCCATCTAAACCTCCCTAAACACCTCTAAATTCCTGTAAACACCTCTAAAACCCTCCAAAACTCATCGGAACCACTCGAAACACCTCTAAACCCCACGAAAACCTTCTGTATCACTCTGAACGACTCTGAATCCTCCTAAATCCCTTTAAACCCGAAACCCCTCTAAACATCTCTAAAAATTCCGAACACCTCTAAACCTCCAGAAACCGCACTAAACCCCTCTTAAACCCCTCTGATCCCCTCTAAACCACTCTAAAGCCCCCAGAACCCCTCTGAACCCCTCTGAATCCCTCCAAACCTCTGAACACCTCTAATCCCCTCAGAACACCTCTGAAACCTTCTGAACCGCTCTAAACCCCATCTAAATCCCTCTAATTCCCTCTGAACTGCTATGAACCGCTCTAAACCGCTCGAAACCCCCCTCTAATCCTTCTAAACCACTCTAAACCCCTCTAAAGCCCTCTAAAGTCCTCTAAAGCCCTCCAAACCCCTCTAAGCCCCTCTATCCCCATTAAACCCCTCTAAACCCCCTTCAACCCCTTTAAACCCATCTAAACCAATCTCAACACATATTAACCCATCTAAACCAGTCTAAACATCCCTAAACACCTCTAAACATCTGTAAACCGCTCTCAACATCTCTCAACTCTAAACTCCTCTCAACCCATCTGAACACGTCTAAAACTCTCTAAACAACTCTGAACATATGTAAAACCCTCTATACTTATCTAACCCCTTCAAAACGCCTTTAAACCCCTCTAAACCCCTTTAAACCCCCATGTAACCACATCTAAAGCCCCTCTAAACCCCCCTGAAACACCTCTAAACACCTCTCAAACCCTATAAATCCTCCAAACTCCTATGAGCACCTCTGAACCCCTGTATACCACTCTAACCCAATCTAAACCCCTCTATACACCTCTAAAGTACTCTAATCCCCTCAAAGCCTATCGAAGACACTTTAAACCCCGCGAAACACAACACAAGCCATCTAAACCCATCGAAACACCTCTGGGCACCTCTGAATCTGAATACTTCTGAACCCCTTTAAACTCCTCGTAACACCGATCGTAACCCCTCTGAACCTCTCTACACCCGTCTAACATTTTCTAACCCTCATAAACCCCTCTAAACCCCTCTAAACCCCTCTAAACACCTCTGAACACCTCTCAACCCCTCTAAACTCCTCTAAATCTCTATAAACCACCTCGAATCCCTCTAAAACCCTCTAAACCTCTCTAACCCCATGTAAACCCCCTCTAAGCACATCTGAACCCATCTAAACTCACCGGGGCACCTCTGCACCACCGTATATCCCTCAAACCCCATCTAAACCCCTGTAAATCGCTACAAAACCTTCTGAACCAGTTTGAAACCAGCTACAACTATCTGGCAGACAGAACTATGCGTGTAAGCCTTGCCGGCTTTGAATCCTCCTCCACTCCCTTGGCATATGGGGTTCCACAGGGCTCAATTTTAGGGCCCCTGCTCTTCTCTCTATACCTACTTCCTCTGGGCTCAATTTTAAGAAGGCATGGCATCTCCTTTCACTTTTACGCAGATGGTAGCCAGTTATATATGCCACTCAGGAAAGAAGACGACTATTCTCTAAAATCACTTCTGTCTTGTCTTGAGGACATTAAGTCCTGGATGGCCTTAAACTTTCTGGGACTTAATGAAAAAAAGACAGAGGTGATTTTGTTTGGCCCCAATGGCTGCCGTGAACCTCCCTTTGTTGACTTGGGTCCACTGGCATTGTCCGTAAAGCCAACAGTTTTAAACCTGTGTTTTAGGATGGACGGTGATTTTAAACTAGATAAACAAATATCTGGTGGTTAAGTCCAGCTTCTTTCACCTAAGGAAGCTGGCAAAGGTGAAGCCCATTCTCGAGCGGCAGCATTTTGAAACAGTAATCCATGCCTTTATTACATCTAGGCTGGATTACTGTAACGCACTCTACTCTGGAGTCGCACGAGCTTCATTGGCTCGTCTCCAGCTGGTTCAAAATGCTGCCGCTCGCCTTTTAACCGGAACTCGAAAGAGGGAGCACATTACGCCAATTTTGGCCTCCCTTCACTGGCTCCCAGTGCACTTTCGAGTTCATTTTAAAATTATTTTATTTGTTTTTAAATCGTTGAATGGGCTCGCCCCGCCTTACCTCTCTGAGCTGCTCCACCTATATGCTCCTGCCCGGTGCCTCAGGTCAGCTGATCAGCTGCTCCTTGAGGTACCAAGGTCTAAGCGGAAGCTCAGTTTTAAACTGAGCCTTTAAATAGAGCCTTTTCTGTTGCTGCTCCGGCACTCTGGAACACCTTGCCGTTGCACATCAGACAGGCCCCCCTCACTGTCCATCTTCAAATCCTCCCTAAAAACTCATTTTTATTCTCTGGCTTTCGACACTGGCTGAGACATTGCTCCTGTTCTTAGTGCTTTTAATGTCTTTTAATTTTTACTGTTTTTTAGTCCTTCGTTTTACGGTTTTTAATGGTTTGTAATAACTTTTTGTCCATGAGTTCTCATGTACAGCACTTTGTGGCAACTGCAGTTGTTTAAAGTGCTTTATAAATAAAGTTATTATTATTATTATTACAACGCTTTAAGCTTCTCTAAACACCCTCTACCACGTCCGAACACATCTTAACCCCTCTAAACCCCGCAAAAGCCCTCTAAACCACTCTAAACACTTCCGGACCCATCTGAACCTCCTCAACCCCTTTCAAACACCGCTGAACTCCTCTGAACCACTCAAAACACCACAAACCCCTCTAAACACCTCTAAGCTCCTCCGAACCACTCTGAACCAATCGAAAGCCACCCAAATCTCTCTAAACCACTCTAAACACCTCAAAACTCCTCTGAACACTTCGAAAGACCTCTAAACTCCTCTAAACTCACCTGAACCCCTCTAAACACCCCTGTAAACTTCGGAACCCCTCTAAACCACTCTAAACCCTCTACAACCCACTCTAAACCCCTCTAAACTCCTTCAAACCCTTCAGAATACCTCCGAACCCCGCAAAACCAATCGCAAGCCATCGAAATCCATCTAAACACCCCTGAGCACTTCTGAACCCCTCTAAACTCTTCCTAACCCCTCTACACCGCACGGCACTCATCGGGACCCCTCTACCCTCTATAATCCCCCGTAAGCCCCTCTAAACCTCTCTAACTCCATCTAAACTCCTCGAGCAACTCTGAACCCCTCT
The DNA here is from genome assembly GCF_010909765.2 of Amblyraja radiata. NCBI lineage: Eukaryota > Metazoa > Chordata > Chondrichthyes > Rajiformes > Rajidae > Amblyraja > Amblyraja radiata. The sequence goes on from NW_022630152.1 coordinate 78,363, forward strand.
AAACACCTCTAAATTTCTCTGAACCCCTATAAACCCATGCAAACCCCTCTGAGCACCACTGAACACGTGTATACACTTATAATACCCTCTAAACCCCTCTAAATCTCCAAACCCCTCTGAAACCCTCTGAACCCCCCTAAAACTCTCTAAGCCCCTCTAACACCCTCGAAACCCCTCCGAACACATCTGAACACCTGTAAACTCCTCAACAGCCCTCTAACCCCCTCTAAACCCTTATGGACCCCTCTGAACCCCTCTAAATCCCTCCATACCTCTCTGAACCCATCGGAACCCCTCTAAACCTCTCTAAACCCCTTGGAACCACTCGAATCCCCTCTAAAGCCCACGCAACCCCGAGACACACCTCGGCACCACTAGGAACCCATTTAAATCCCTCGAAAGCCCTCTAAACCCCTCTAAACACCTCTGAACACCTCTGAACCCCCTAAACCCCCCTTAACCCCTCCAACTTCCACTGAACGCTTCTAAACCCCTCTGATGCCATGTAAACCCCTCTAAACCCCTCTGAACACCTCTGAACATTTCTACACCCATGTAATCCAATCCAAACCCCTCAACACCACCCCTCTAAACCCCTCTAAACCTCTCTAAACACCTCTAAACCCCTCTAAATCCCTCTGAACACACTAAACCCCTGTAAACCTCTCCAAGCCCCCAAACCCCTCTAATCCCCTCTAAACCACTCTGAACCTCTATAAACCCATGTAAAGACATCTAATCCCATCTAAAAGTCTCTAAACTCCTCTAAACCTCTCTAAACACATCTAAACCCCTCTAATCCTATCTGAACCCTTATGAACCTAAACCCCTGAAAACACCTCCAAATTCCTCCAAAATCCCTCTTAAACCCTCTGAACCACTTTAAACTTCTCAAACCCCCTCTAAACCAGTCTTAACCCATCTGAACCCCTGTAAACCCCTATAAACCCCTGTAATTTCCTTTAAACGCCTCTAAACACACCGGAAACTGTCTGAATGTCTGTAAACCACTCTAAAGCCATCTAAACCCCTCTGATCTCCTCTAAAACCCTCTAAACCACTCCAAACCAATCTAAAACCGTCTGAACCCATCTGAACCCCTCTGAACACATATAAAAATCTCTTAACAGCTCTGAAACACACTAAACTCCGCAAAACCCCTCTCAACCCACCTGAGCATCTCTGAACCCTTCCAAACACCTCTAAACAACTCTAAACCCTTCTAAACACCATTGGACCCTTCTAGACCGCTCCAAAACACACCTCTAAACCCACGAGAACACCTCTGAACCCGTCTAAACCGCTCTAAACCGCACTAATCCTCTCTTATCCCCTCTATACCACTCTAACCCGCTCTAAAGCCCTCTAAAACCATCTAAACCCCTCTAAACCAATCACAACACGTATTAAATCCTCTAAACCACTCGAAACCCCCCTAAACACTTCTCAACATCTCAAACCGCTCTCAACCTTTCTAAACCATTCTGAACCCCTCTGAACCCCCTTTCAACCTCTTTCAGCCCCTCGAAAGCCCTCCAAATACATCTGAACACATCTGAAACCCTCTAAACCCCCTCTAAACCCTTCTGAACCTATATAAACCCCCTGTAAAGCCCTCTGATCCCATGTAAACGCCTATACATCCATCTAACATATCTGACAACCTCTAAACTCATGAAAATACATTTAAAACCCTCCAAAACACACCGGGACCACACGGAACGCCTCTAAACCCCACGAAAACCGTCTGTATCACTCTGAGCGGCTCTGAATCCCCCCAACATCCTTTTAACCCCGAAACCTCTCTAAACCTCCCTAAAAATTCCGAACTCCTCTAAACCTCTAGACACCACACTAAGCCCCTCTGATCCCCTCTTAACATCTCTAAACCCCTCTAAACCACTCGAAACCCCTCAGAATCTCTGAACACCTCTAATCCCCTCAGAACAGCTCTGAAACCTTCTGAACCGCTCTAAATCCCCTCTAAATCCCTCTAATTCCCTCTGAACTGCTATGAACCCCACTAAACCGCTCGAAACCCCATATAATCCCCTCTAAACCCCTCTAAACCCCTCTAAAGCCATCTAAGGTCCTCTAAAGCCCTCCAAACCCCTCTAAGCCCCTCTAAACCCTTTAAACCCCTCTAAACCCCATTCAACCACTTTAAACCCCTCTAAAACAATCTCAACACATATTAAACCATCTAAACCAGTCTAAACATCCCTAAACACCTCTAAACATCTGTAAACCGCTCTCACCATCTCTCAACTCCTCTGAAACCCTCTTAACCCCTCTGAACCCCTCGAAATCCATCTAAATCACACCAAACCGCTCCAAACCCCTCTGAACCAGTCTGTATCAATATAAACCTCTCTAAACACCTCTAAAAACCCTCTAAGCCCATCTATATTCCTCTAAACCCCTCTAAACGCCTAATAACCCCTCTAAACCCTTCCAAACAACTAAACATCTATATATCATTCTGAACCCATCTAAAACCTTTCTTAACCTCACCAAACCCCTCTAAACACCTCTAAACCCATACAAACGCATTTACACCACTAGAAACGTGCTTGAAACACCTCTAAACTCTTCGAAACTCCTCCAAACACCTCTAAACCTATCTAAACCATTCTGGACATCTCTGGACACCTGTAAACCCCTCTTAAGCCTCTCAAAATCACTCTAAACCCCTCTAAATTAAATCACCCCGAAACCCCTATACATCCCTCCAACCCGCTCTGAGCACCCAGAACACCTGTATACCCCTCTAACCTCTGTAAACCCCTCTGAGCCCCTCCAAACCAATCTGAACCCTTCCGAACACAACTGAACCCCTCTAAACCTCTCAGAATCCCTCCAAACCCCTGCAAACCCTTTTGGACCCCTCTGAACCCCTTTAAACCCCATCCCAACCTCTCTAATCCACTCTGAAACATTCTAAATCTCTCTAAACCCGTCGGAACGACTCGAGTCCCGTCTCAAGACCCCGAAACCCCCTAGAAACCCCTCGAACCACTCGATACCCATTTAAACACCTCGATACCCATCTAAACTCCTCTAAACACCTCGAAACCCCTATCGACACTCTGGACACCTGTATACCCCTCTAACTCCTCAAAACCCATCCAAATCCCTCTAAACCACGCTGAACACATCCGAACCGGCCGAAAAACCTATACGCCCCTCTAATCCCCTGTAAACCACTTAGAACACAACTGGACCTCTCTAAACCCCTCAGAAGCCCTCTAAACCCTTTCTAAACGCTTCCGGACCCAACTAAACCCCTATAAACACGTCCAAACCTATATGGACCCATCTGAACCCTTCTAATCCCATCTAAACCCATTGGAACACCTCGAAAGCACTCTAACCCTCTCTAAACTCGAAACCATTTAAAACCCTCTAAACCCCGCTTTAATCTCCGCTAAACGCATCTAAACTCCTCTGAAGCCCTGTAGTCCCCTGTAAGCTTATCTGAACCCCTATGAACACCTCTAAACCCGTCCAAACCACCAAACCCCTCTAAATCTGAACCCCTCTAAACCCGCTGTAAAGCCCTCTAATCAACTCTAAACGCCTCTAAACGCCTCTAAACATCTCTAAACACATGTAAACTCCTCTAAACCCAACTGAACCCTTCTGAATCTCTAAACACATCTAGACCCGTCAATACACTTCTATATCCCTCCAAACCCATAGGAACCCATCGGAACACCTCTAAACCACTCGAAACCCCTCTGTCTGCATCTGAACAGCTCTGAAACCCTCAAAACACTTCTAAACCACTCTAAACCCCTCTGAAGCCCACACAACTACGATAAGCCCCTCTAATCCCCTCTACACGCCTCTAGACCGTTCTGAACCACTCTGAATCCCTCTAAACCACTCTAACCCCCCTCTGAACACGTCTACACCCCTCTAACCTCCTCTAAATCCATCTCAAAACCTATGAGCACCTCTGAACCTCTGCAAACACATCTAAACCACTCTTTACCACTCTAAACACCTCTAACACCCTCTGAACACCATTGAACCTCTCTAAACACTTTCTACCCACTCTAAACACCTCTAACCCCATCTGAACCCTTCTGAACCGCTGTAAATCCCCTCTATACCTATTTAAACCCCTCTAAACAATTCTAAACCGCTCTCAGCCTCTCTAAACCAATATGAATTCCTCTGAACCAATCAAAACCCCTCTAAACCATTCTAAATCCCTCTAAATCCCTCTGAACGCATCTGAAACCTTCTAAACCCCTCTACCTCACTCTAATTCCCTCGAACCCGCTCGAAACCGCTCTGAACACCTGTAACATATAACATATATAACATATAACAATTACAGCACGGAAACAGGCCATCTCGACCCCTCTAGTCCGTGCCGAACACATAATCTCCCCTAGTCCCATATACCTGCGCTCAGACCATAACCCTCCATTCCTTTCCCATCCATATAACTATCCAATTTATTTTTAAATGATAAAAACGAACCTGCCTCCACCACCTTCACTGGAAGCTCATTCCACACAGCTACCACTCTCTGAGTAAAGAAGTTCCCCCTCATGTTACCCCTAAACTTCAGTCCCTTAATTCTCAAGTCATGTCCCCTTGTTTGATTCTTCCCTACTCTCAGTGGGAAAAGCTTTTCCACGTCAACTCTGTCTATCCCTCTCATCATTTTAAAAACCTCTATCAAGTCCCCCCTTAACCTTCTGCGCTCCAAAGAATAAAGCCCTAACTTGTTCAACCTTTCTCTGTAACTTAGTTGCTGAAACCCAGGCAACATTCTAGTAAATCTCCTCTGTACTCTCTCTATTTTGTTGACATCCTTCCTATAATTAGGCGACCAAAATTGTACACCATACTCCAGAATTGGCCTCACCAATGCCTTGTACAATTTTAACATTACATCCCAACTTCTATACTCAATGCTCTGATTTATAAAGGCCAGCACACCAAAAGCTTTCTTTACCACCCTATCTACATGATATTCCACTTTCATGGAACTGTGCACAGTTATTCCCAGATCCCTCTGTTCACCTACATTCTTCAATTCCCCACCATTTACCATGTACGTCCTATTTTGATTTGTCCTGCCAAGATGTAGCACCTCACACTTATCAGCATTAAACTCCATCTGCCATCTTTCAGCCCACTCTTCCAACTGGCATAAATCTCTCTGTAGACTTTGAAACTCTTCTTCATTACCCGCAACCCCACCTATCTTAGTATCATCTGCATACTTACTAATCCAATTTACCACACCATCGTCCAGATCATTGATGTACATGACAAACAACAGTGGACCCAACACAGATCCCTGTGGCACCCCACTCGTCACTGGCCTCCAACCTGACAAACAACCATCCACCATTACTCTCTGGCATCTCCCATTCAGCCACTGTTGAATCCATCTTGCTACTCCACCATTAATACCCAACCATTGAACCTTCTTAACCAACCTTCCACGAGGAACCTTGTCAAAGGCCTTACTGAAGTCCCTTTATACACAACATCCACTGCTTTACCCTCATCAATTTCCCGAGTAACATCTTCAAAAAATTCAAGAAGATTAGTTAAACATGACCTTCCAGGCACAAATCCATGTTGACTGTTCCTAATCAGACCCAGTTTATCCAGATGCTTATATATATTATCTCTAAGTATTCTTTCCATTAATTTGCCCACCACTGACGTCAAACTAATAGGTCTATAATTGCTAGGTTTACTCTTAGACCCCTTTTTAAACAATGGAACAACATGCGCAGTACGCCAATCCTCCGGCACTATTCCCGTTTCTAATGACATTTGAAATATTTCTGCCATAGCCCCTGCTATTTCTACACTAACTTCCCTCAATGTCCTAGGGAATATCCTGTCCGGACCTGGAGACTTATCCACTTTTATATTTCTCAAAAGTGTCAGTACTTCCTCTTCTTTGATCCTCATAGTTTCCATAGCTACTCTACTTGTTTCCCTTACCTCACATAATTCAATATCCTTCTCCTTGATAAATACCGAAGAAAAGAAACTGTTCAATATCTCCCCCATCTCTTTTGGCTCTGCAGATAGTTGGCCACTCTGACTCTCTAATGGACCAATTTTATCCCTCGTTATCCTTTTGCTATTAATATAGCGGTAGAAACCCTTCGGATTTACTTTTACCTTACTTGCCAAAGCAACCTCATATCTTCTTTTAGCTTTTCTAATTTCTTTCTTAAGATTCTTTTTACATTCTTTATACTCCTCAAGCACCTCATTTACTCCATGCTGCCTATAACTATTGTAGATATCCCTCTTTTTCCGAACCAAGTGTCCAATTTCCCTTGAAAACAATGGCTCTTTACAATTTTTACGATTTCCTTTCAACCGAACAGGGACATAAAGATTCTGTACTCTTAAAATTTCACCTTTAAATGTACTCCATTTCTCTTCCACATCTTTCCCATAAAACAAACTGTCCCAATTTACTCCTTTTAAATCCTTTCGCGTCTCCTCAAAGTTAGCCTTTCTCCAATCAAAAATCTCAACCCTAGGTCCAGTTTTGTCCCTCTCCATAATTATATTGAAACTAATGGTATTGTGATCACTGGACCCGAACTGTTCCCCAACGCATATCTCTGCCACCTGACCCATCTCATTTCCTAACAGGAGGTCCAGTACCGCCCCTTCTCTAGTAGGTACTTCTATGTGTTGTTGCAAAAAACTATCCTGCACACATTTTACAAACTCCAACCCATCCAGCCCATTTACAGAATGTGTTTCCCAGTCTATGTGTGGAAAATTGAAATCTCCCACAATCACTACCTTGTGCTTACTACTAATATCTGCAATCTCCTTACATATTTGCTCTTCCAATTTTCGCTCCCCATTTGGCGGTCTATAATACACCCCTATAAGTGTTGCTACCCCTTTCCCATTTCTCAGTTCCACCCAAATAGCCTCCCTAGACGAGCCCTCTAATCTATCCTGCCAAAGCACTGCTGTAATATCTTCCCTGATAAGCAATGCAACACCTCCACCTCTTGCCCCTCCAATTCTATCACACCTGAAGCAACGAAATCCTGGAATATTTAGTTTCCAATCACAGCCCTCCTGCAACCATGTTTCACTGATCGCCACAACATCATACTTCCAGGTGTCAATCCAGGCTCTAAGTTCATCCACTTTTCTTACAATGTACCCATATAAACCTCTCTAAACGCCTCTAAACCGCTCTAAGCCCCTGTAAATCCCCCTAACCCTTCCTCGAAACTACATTAAATCCCTCCAAACCCCACGAAACCACTCTGAACACATAGACATATAGAACCATAGAAAATAGGTGCAGGCGTAGGCCATTCGGCCCTTCGAACCTGCACCGCCATTCAATATGATCATGGCTGTTCATCCAACTCAGTATCCTGTAGTTGCCTTCTCTCCATACCCCCTGATCCCTTTAGCAGCAAGGGCCACATCTAACTCCATCTTAAATATAGCCAATGAACCGTGGCCTCAACTACGTTCTGTGGCACCACTCTGTGTATAAAAAATGTTTTTCTCATCTCGGTCGTAAAAGATGCCCCCCTAATCTTTAAACTGTGATTCCTTGATCTGGACTTCCCCAACATCGGGAACAATGTTCCTGCATCTAGCCTGTCCAACCCCTTAAGCATTTTGTAGATTTCTATAACTCCTCTAAACCACTCAAAACCGCTCTAAACATCTCCAAAATGCTCTCAACACCTATACACCCCTCTAAACCATCTGAACATCTCTAAACACCTCTAAATCGCTCTAAACCACTCCGAACCCCTCTGAACACATCTGAACCCCTCTAAACCGCTCTACTCCTCTGGACCACTCTAAACGCATCTAATCCACTTTAAACCCCTCTTAGCCCACCTGATCCCCTCGAAACCACTCTAATCCCCTCCAAACCATCTGAACATCTCTAAGCACTTCTATAAACACCTCAAAATGTGTGTACTAGTCATGTATTTACTATTTATTTCATTCCGCTTACATGTTTTTCCTCTACTTGCGAAATTTTGGTAAGGTGTCCTTGAGACTCTTGAAAGGCGCCCATAAATAAAATGTATTATTATTATTATTATTATAAACCCATTAAACCCCTCTAAACTACTATAAACCAATCTAAACACAGCTTAACTCCTCTAAACCACTCTAAACCCCACTAAACATCTCCAGAAGACTCTGAACAACTCTAATCCACTCTGAACCCCTCTGAACACCTCTGTACCACTCAGAACCCCTCTAAATCACACCAAACCGCTCAAAACTCCTCTGAACACGTTTGTACCCATAGAAACATATATATCCACCTCTAAACCCCTCTAAGCCCATATACATCCCTCTATACCCCATCTACCTCTCAACCCTTCTAAACCAATCTGAACCCTTGTAAACCGCTGTAAACCATCTGAACACCTCTGAACACCTCTAAATCCATCGAAACCTGTCAAAAAACATCTAAACTCCTTCAACCCTCTCTGAAACACTCTAAACTCATCTGAACCCCTCTAAACCCCTCCAAACAGCTAAACCTTTATAAACACCTCTGAACCCCTCTGGCTCCGCAGATTCTGGTGAACAATCGAGAGCATCCTTACCAACTGTCTCACAGTATGGTATGGTAACTGCTCTGTCTCCGACCGGAAAGCACTGCAGAGGGTGGTGAAAACTGTCCAACGCATCACCGGTTCCTCACTCCCCTCCATTGAGTCTGTCCAAAGCAAGCGATGCCTGCGAAAGGCGCGCAGCATCGTCAAGGGCTGCTCTCAACCCAGCCACAGACTGTTTACCCTCCTACCATCCGGGAGGCGATACATGTCTCTCCGTTGCCGGACCAGCAGGTACAGGAACAGCTTTTTCCCAGCGGCTATAACATTACTTAACTCTGCTCATTGGTGATTGTCATTAACCCCCCCCCCCCACGCCGGGCATTCCTTCCCCCAAAAAAATTGCACTGCTACTACTGCATGCATGTATATATATTTATTGTTCTTTATTCTATGTTCGCTCTTCTGGGTGATATGCATACTGCATTTCTTTGTCCCTGTACTGTACACTCCACAATGAGAGTAAAGATCGAATCTGTATCTGAATCTGAAAACCCAGCAAACCCCTCTAAACCCCTCCGAACCCCTTTGAACACATCTGAACCCCTCTAAACCACTTTAGACTGCCCCCGACCGCTCTAAATGCATATACACCCGTTTAAACCCCACATAGTCCACCTGAACCCCTTTAAACTCCTCTAACCCCCTCGAAACCCATTAAACTCTCTAAACCCATCGAAACACATCTAAACCAATCTAAACACATCTTAACTCCTCCAAACCACTCTTAACCCCTTTAAACACCTCTAAACATCTCCGCAACGCTCTCAACACCTCTAAACCCATCTGAACCGCTCTGAAGCACTCAAACCCCCTCTAAATCCGTCTATACCCCTCTGAAACCATCTCAACCCCTCTAAAGCGCTCAAATCCCTCCTAAACCACTCGGAACCCCCCTGAACTCATCTAACCCCGTCAAAAACTCTCTAAACCACTCTAAACCCCTCCAGACCCATCCAAATCCCATCTAACCCCCTCGATACCCCTCCAAACACATCTCAGCCCATCTGAACACGTCTAAACCCCCTTTAACCCCTAAACCACACCAAACTCCTCTAAACAACTCTGAACACCTCTGAACCCCTCTAAACTCCTCTAAACCCAAACACCCAAACTCATCTACCCCTCAAAGCCCCACTAAACCCAACTGACCAGCTCTAAAAACCTGTAAACGCCCCTCAAACCCTATAAACCATCCAAACCCCTCTGAGAACCTCTGAAACCCTGTATACCCCTCTAACTCACTCTAAACCCCACTAAACTCATCCAAACCACTCTGGATCCCTTTGTACCCCTCCACGCCTAGCTTAGCCCCTTTAAACCCCTCTAAACCCCTCCGAACACATCTGAACCCCTCTAAACCCAACAAAAGCCATCTAAACCCCTCGAAACACATCTGTGCCTCTCTAAATCTCTTCAAACCACTATATACACGTCTAAACCACTCTGCACCTCTCTGACCACCTTTGAAACGCTGTAAACCCCCTCTGAACACCTATGGACCGTTGTAAACCCCATATAAACCGATCTAAACCCTTCTAAAAAAGTCTAACCCGCTCTCAACCTCTAAACCGCTATGAATCCCTCTGAACCCCTCTGAGCCCCTCAAAATCACGCTAAATCCCTCTAAACCCCCCTGAACCCAACTGAATCCCTCTGAACCACTCAAGACTCCTCTAAATCACTCTATATCCCCCTGAAACCCTCTAAACCCCTCTAAACTCATCTAGATCTCTCCATACCGCTCCAAACCCCTCTGAACCCGTCTGTACCCACATAAACATTTCTAAACATATCTAAATCACTCTTAAACCCCTCTAAACCCCTCTGAACCACTAAACCGTCTAAACCCCTCAAAACCCTTCTGAACAACTCCGAAACATTCGAAAATCCTCTAAACATCTCTAAACCCCTCTAAACCACTTCAAACCCCTGAAACCCAATGAAACCCCTCTAAACACATCGACACCCCTGAAACCCGCTGTAAACGCCACCAAAGCCCTCTAAACCCCTCGAAAACCCTGTAAATCGTAAAAACCAATTGTTTCAGGTCTGGGTGAAAGATGGTCAACAATATATAAACTCATCTCCTATCTCCTATCTGCTAATCTCTCTCTTGCTCTTTTTTCATTCTTACTTCTATTCCTCACTCTCTCTTTCTCGTTTTACACACACTACACGTTCTTCTACTCTCTATTGTCTTTCTCTCTCTCATTACTTTAAGACACGTTAAAAATGAAGTTGTACATATAATGTATCATGTCAACATATTTGGCACCTGAGGTACCACTGTATTGTACTTACTGCTTATAAATTAAATTAAATAAAAAAATAAAACCCTGTAAACTCCTCTACATCCCAAGGAACCTGCTCGAAACCCCTCTAAACCCTTCGAAACCCATCCTAAACCCCTCTGAACACCTCGCTAGCCCTCTGGTCACCTCCAACCTCCCTGAGCCCCTCCAAATGCTTCTGACACCCTCCAAAACTCGCTAAACCCATCCAAACAACTAAACCGCTATAAACACTTGTGAACACATCTATAATCTTCCAAGCCCCACAACACCATCCGAAGCCCTCTGAACATATCTGAACCCCTATTAACCCATCTGAACACCTCTGGGCCTCTCTAAACGCCTCTAAACCCCTTTAAAACCCTCTAAACCTACCTGAACCCCTCTAATCCCCTCTGATTCTCTCTAAACACCTCTAAACCCCATCGAAACCATTCTAAACCCCTCTGAACTCCTCTGAACGAATCTAAGCACATATTATTCCCTGTAAACCACTCTAGACCCCCTAAACTCCTCTAAACATCTCTAAACCGCTCTCAAACACTCTAAACCCCTCTAAACCACTCCGAACCTGTCTATACCACTCAAAACCCATCTACATCCTCCTAAAACTTTCTGAACCCCTGCAAATCCCTGGAAATCCCTATAATCCCTCCAAACCGCCGCTAACCCCGCTGAACACGCATGTACCCCTTCTAAACCTCTCAGAAACACCTCTAAATCATTCTAAACTTCTCTAACCCCCTCTGAGCCCTTTTGAAGCCCTCGAACCAACTCGAAACACCTCGACGCCGCTCTAAACACCTCCAAACCCCTCGACACCTATCTAAATCCCATCCAAACACCTCGAAACCCGTCGAAACCCCTGTAAACTCCTCTTCACCCCCAAACGCCCCTCTGAGCCACTGTAAACCTTCTAAACGCATCTGAACCCCTCTAAACCCCTCTGAACTGCTCTAAACCACTCCGAACCCCTCTAAACCTGTGTAAACACCACTAACCTCCCCCAACCCTGCCAACCCCTCCGAACCTCTCTAATCATCTCTGAACCACCTCCAATAACTCTAAACCCATACGAACTCCTCTGAACACTTCTCAACCGCTCTAAACCACTTTGAACGCCTGTGGACACCTCTACACCCATCTAACTCAATTTAACCCACACTAAACCCACCAGAACCCATCTAAACCACTCGAAACACCTCTAAACCCATGAGAACCGCTCTGAACCCGTCTAAACGTTCTAAACCCGTATAAACAACCCTCTGAACACCTCTAACCTCCTACAAACACCTCTAAACCCCTCCGACCTCCTCTGAATTATCTGAACTACTCCAAACACTTCAAAACCCCTATAAACACAACTAACCCCATCTAATCCCTTCTAAATCCCTCTAAACTCCACTAACCTCTAAATACCTCTAATCCCCTCTAAACCCCTTTGAACCCCTCTGAACCACTCAAAACGCTCTAAACATATCTTAACCAGTCTAACCCCCTCTAAGCCCCTCTAAACCCATCTAAACCCCTCTAAACCACCCAAGCAAATATAAACCCTCCCAAACCCCTCTAAACCACCCTAAACCTCTAAGAACCCATTGCACCCTAAACCTCTAAGAACCCACTACAATCCCCCCCTAAACCACTCTAAAGCCCTCTAAACACCTATATAACCTATTAACCAAACCCATCGCAATCCCACTGTATACCTCTGAACACCTCAAAACCCCTCCAAACGTCTAAACACCGCTAAACCACGCCAAACCCCTCTCACCCCTCTGAACCTCTCTAAACACCTCGGAACCCGTCTAAACCACCTACGAACCTCTATAAACCACTCCAAGCAACGCTAAACCTCTATAAACCCCTCGGTATACCTCTAACCCCCTCCAAACCCTTCTAAACCCCCTACGAACCCCTCTCAACACCTCTGAACCGCTCGAAACCCCTTTGAACGCCTCTGGACCCCACTAGAGTTTAACCTCTAGCACCGTTTAATCCCCTGTAAACCCACTCGAATCCCTCTAAACCACTCTAAACACTTTGTAACCCCTCTGAACCCGTCTTAATCGATCTAAACACGTCTAAACAACACCTCTAACCCCCTACAAACACCTCTAAACCCCTCCGACCTCGTAATTATCTGAACCCCTCTAAACACTTCTAAACCCCTAAAACACCTCTAACCCCATCGAATCCCTTCTAAATCCCTCTAAACTCCCCTAACCCCCTCTAAATGCCGCTAATCCTCTCTAAACCCCTTTGAACCCATCTGAAACTCTCAAAACGCTCTAAACATATCTTAACCAGTCAAACCCCCTCTAAACTCATCTAAACCTTTGTAAACCACTCTAAACCCCTCTAAACCATCTAAGCACCTATAAACACTTCCAAACCCCTCTAAACCCCTCTAAACCTCTAAGAATCCCTCTGAACCCACTATAAACCCCCCTAAACACCTCGGAACCCCTCTAATCCCCCTACGATCAGTACTCTGTTCCTGCCTTCTACCCATATCCCCTGACTCCGCTATTTCTAAGAGCCCCATCTCGATCTCTCTTGAAAACATCCAGATAACCTGCCTCCACCGCACTCTGAGGCAGAGAATTCCACAGAATCAACACTCCCTGTGAGAAAAAGTGTTTCCTCGTCTGCATTCTAAATGGCTTATCCCTATTCTGAGGAGGGGTTAGGAGGTGTTTATATGGGTTTGGACAGGTCGAAAGGGTTTTAGAGGGATATAGATACGTTCAGTGGGATTTAGAGGGGCTGAGAGGGGTTTAGATGTGTTCAGACAGGTCCAGAGGCGGTCACACGGCCTTAGATGGGTTGGGAAGTGTTTAGAGAGGTTTAGAATGGTTTAGAGGGCTTTGTGTGGGTTTGGAGGGGTTCTTAGAGGTTTAGGGGTGTTTAGAGAGGTGTGGAAGTGTTTATAGGTGCTTAGATGGTTTAGAGGCGTTTAGTCGTTTAGAGGGGTTTAGAATGGTTTAGAGGGCTTTGTGTGGGGTTGGAGGGGTTCTTAGAGGTTTAGGGGTGTTTAGAGAGGTGTGGAAGTGTTTATAGGTGCTTAGATGGTTTAGAGGCGTTTAGTCGTTTAGAGAGGTTTAGATGGGTTTAAGATGGGTTAGACTGGTTAAGATATGTTTAGAGCGTTTTGAGAGGTTCAGAGTGGATCAAGGGGTTTAGAGGGGATTAGAGGTATTTAGAGGGATTAGATGGGGCTAGAGGTGTTTATAGGTGTTTAGAAGTGTTTAGAGGGTTCATATAATTCAGAGGTCGGAGGGGTTTAGAGGTGTTTATAGGGGGTTAGAGGTGTTGTTTAGACGGGTTGACAGCGAGCAAGACGGGTTCAGAGGGGTTATAAAGGGTTTGGAGGGGTTTAGAGTGGTTTAGCGGGATTCGGGTGGGTTTAGAGGGGATTAAACGGTGCTAGAGGTTAAACTCTAGAGGGGTCCAGAGGCGTTCAAAGGGGTTTCGAACAGTTCAAAGTTGTTGAGAGGGATTCGTAAGGGGTTTAGAATGGTTTGGAAGGGGTTAGAGGTGTATAGAGGGGTTTATAGAGGTTTAGCGTTGCTTGGAGTGGTTTATAGAGGTGCGTAGGTTGGTTTAGACGGGTGCCGAGGTGTTTAGAGGGGTTCAGAGGCGTGAGAGTGGTTTGGCGAGGTTTAGCGGTGTTTAGACGTTTGGAGGGGGTTTGAGATGTTCAGAGTTATACAGAGGGATTGAGATGGGTTCAGAGTGGTTATTAGGTTATATAGGTGTTTAGAGGGCTTTAGAGTGCTTTAGGGGGGTTTGTAGTGGGTTCAGATGGGTTCTTGGAGGTTTAGGGGTGTTTAGAGGGGCTTGGAAGGGTTTATAGTTGCTTAAGTGGTTTAGATGGGTTTAGAGTGGTTTAGAGGGGTGTAGATAGGTTTAGAGGTTGATAGACTTGTTAAGATATGTTTAGAGCGTTTTGAGGGGTTCAGATGGGTTCAAAGGGGTTTAGAGGGGATTAGTGGTATTTAGGGGTTAGGGGAGTTTAGAGGGATTTAGAAGGGATTAGACGGGGTTAGATGTGTATATAGGGGTTTTGGAGAGTTTAGAGGTGTTCAGATAATTCAGAGGAGATCGGAGGGGTTTAGAGGTGTTTGTAGGGGGGTTAGATGTGTTCAGAGGGTTGTTTAGACGTGGTTAGAACGATTCAGACTGGTTCAGAGGGGTTCTAAGGGGTTTAGAGTGGTTTCGAGTGGTTTAAATGGGTTCTGGTGGGTTTAGAGGGGGTTAAAGGGAGTTAGATGGGTGTAGAGGTGTCCACATGGGTTCAAAGGGGTTTAGAGCGGTTGAGAAGTGTTCAGAGGGATTCGTATGGGTTTAGAGTTATTGGAGATGGTTCAGAGATGATTGGAGAGGTTCAGATGGGTTAGCAGGGTCGGGGGTGTTTAGTGGTGTTTAGACAGGTTTAGAGGGATTGAGAGAGGTTCGGAGTGGTTTAGAGCTGTTCAGAGGGGTTTAGAGGCGTTCAGAGGCGTTTAGAGGGTTTAGAGTGGCTCAGAGGTGTGTCTGGGGGTGTAGAGGAGTTTACAGGGATTTGGACGGGTTTCGAGGTGTTTGGAGGGGTTTAGATATGCGTCGAGGTGTTTCGAGTTGTTTCGAGGGGTTCAAAGGGGCTCAGAGGGGTTTAGAGAGGTTTAGATTGATTTAGAGGTGTTTCTGAGAGGTTTAGAGGGGGTACATGCGTGTTCAGAGGGGTTAGAGGCGGTTTGGAGGGTTTTACAGGGATTTCGAGGGATTTGGAGGGGTTCAGAAAGTTTTAGGAGGATGTAGATGGGTTTTGAGTGATATAGACAGGTTCGGAGTGGTTCAGAGGGGCTTAGAGTGTTTGAGAGCGGTTTAGAGATCATAGAGATCATAGAGGAGTTTAGGGGGTCTAGAGTGGTTTACAGGGAATAATATGTGTTTAGATTGGTTTAGAGGTGTTTAGAGGGGTTTAGAGGGGTTTAGATGGGGTTTAGAAGTGTTTACAGAGGATCAGAGCGGTCTAGAGAGATGCATGTAGGTTTAGAGGGTTTTAAAGGGGTTTAGCGGCGTTTAGAGAGGCCAGAGGTGTTCAGAGGGGTTTATAGGGGTTCAGATATGTTCAGAGAGCTTCGGATGGTGTAGTGGGGCTTGGAGGGTTTTAGAGGTGTTCACAAGTGCTTATAGCTCTTTAGTTGTTTGGATGGTTTTAGCGAGTTTTGGAGGGTTTCAAAGGCATTTGGAGGGATTCAGAGGGGGTTGGAGGTGTTTTGAGGTCCTTATACATGTTTAAAGGGATTTAGAGGGGTTCATAATTGTTCAGAGAGTTGAGAGGTGTTTAGAGGGACAGCGCAGTTCAGAGTGGTTTAGAGGGGTCTGGATGGATTTAGATGAGTGTAGAGGAGTTTAGATGGGTTTAGAGGAATTGAGAGGGCGTAGATGGGTTTAGAGGTGACAGGAGGGGTCGCGATGTGTTCAGAGGGGTTTAGGATGGGCTTCGAAGGGTTTAGAGGGGTTTCGAGCAGGTTTCTTGGGGTGTAGAGGAGTTTACAGGGTTTTATTTTTTATTTAATTTAATTTATTAGAAGTAAGTACAATACAGTGGTACCTCAGGTGCCAAATATGTTGAAATGATACATTCTATGTACAACTTCAATTTTAATTTGTCTTAAAGTAATGAGTGAGAGAAAGATACTAGAGAGTAGAAGAACGTGTAGTGTGTGTAAAACGAGAAAGAGAGAGCGAGGACGAGAACAGAGGGGTGTCGATGTGTTTAGAGGGGTTTCATTGGGTTTCGAGGTTTGGAGTGGTTCAGAGGGGTTTAGAGATGTTTAGAGGATTTTCGAATGATTCGGAGAGGTTCGGAGGGGTCTTGAGGGGTTTAGACTGTTTAGTGGTTCAGAGTGGTTTAGAGGGGTTTAAGAGTGATGTTTCAGAGATGTTTAGAAATGTTTATGTGGGTACAGACGGGTTCAGAAGGGGTTGGAGCGGTATGGAGCGATTTAGAGGGATTTAGAGGGGTATAGAGGGTTTCAGGGGGATACAGTGATGTAGAGGAGTCTTCAGTGGTTCTGAGGGATTCAGTGTGGTTCAGGGGGGTTTAGAGGGAGTTAGAGTGATTTTGAGGGGCTCAGAGGGGTTCAGAGCGATTCATAGGGGTTTAGAGGTTGAGAGCGGGTTAGACTTGTTTAAAATGATTTAGATGGCTTTAGAGGGGGTTTACAACGGTTCATAGGTGTTCAGAGTGGGTTTACAGCGTTTCAAAGGTGTTCAGAGGGGTGCAGAGTGGTTTAGACGTGCATATAGTGGTTTGAAGGGATTTAAAGGGGTACAGTTGTGTTTCGAGGGGTTTAGATGGCTTTTGTTGGGTTTAGAGGGGTTCAGATGTGTTCGAAGGGGTTTAGAGGGGTTTAAAGGGGCTAAGCTAGGCTTGGAGTGGTACAGAGGGATCCAGAGTAGTTTGGATGTGTTTAGAGGGGTTTAGAGTGAGTTAGAGGGGTATACGGGGTTTCAGAGGTGCTCAGAGGGGTTTGGATGGTTTATAGGGGTTGAGGGGCGTTTAGAGGTTTTTAGAGGTGTTCAGTGGGGTTTAGAGGGGTTTTGAGGGGTTTAGGGGTTAAAGGGGGTTTAGACGTGTTCAGATGGGCTGATATGTGTTTGGAGGGGTTTAGAACGGTTTAGGAGGGGTGTCCAGGTGTTTAGAAGAGTTTCGAGTGGTTTAGAGATTTAGGGGTGTTTGGATGGGTATCGAGGGGGTTAAATGTGGTTTGGAGGGGTATGGAGGGGTTTCGAGGGGTTTCGATGGGTTTAGATAGGTTTTGAGGGGGTTAGAGAGTTGTTGACGGGGTGAGATGAGTTCAGAGGGGTTCCGAGCGGTTTAGGAGGGTTGAGAGCGGTTTAGAGGGGTTGAGATTGTTTCAGAGGGTTATTGACGGATTTAGAGGGGGGTTGAGTGCTTGAGAGCGGTTCAGATGGGTTTAGAGGTGTTGAGAGCGTTGTGGAGATGTTTAGAGGTGTTTAAAGGGGTTAAGAGTGGTCTAGAGCAGTTAAGATGTGTTAGATTGGTTTAGAGGTGTTTCGATGGGTTTAGAGGGGTTTCATGGGATTCGAGGGGGATAGAGGAGTTTAGAGGAGTTCAGGTGGTCTAGTGGGGTTTAAAGGGGTGTAGATGCGTTTAGATGGGTCTAGGGCAGTTTAGAGCGGTTTAGAGGGGTTCAGATGTGTTCAAAGGGGCTCGGAGGGGTTTAGAGCGGTTTGCAGGGTTTTCAGATTCAGATACAGATTCGAGGTTTACTGTCATTGTGCAGTGTGCAGTACAGAGACAACGAAATGCAGTTTGCATCTCACCCATAAGAGCGATCATAGAATAATGAACAATAAATATATACACGTACATACAGTAGTAGTAGTGCATTTTTTCTGGGGGAAGGAATGTCCGGCGGGGGGGGGGTGACTGGAAATCATCAAGGAGCAGAGTTAAGTAATGTAATAGCCTCAGGGAAAAAGCTGTTCCTGTACCTGCTTGTCCGGCAACGGAGAGGCCTGTAGCGCCTTCCGGATGGTAGGAGGGTAAACAGTCTGTGGCTGGGGTGAGAGCAGCCCTTGACGATGCTGCGCGCCTTTCCCAGGCATCGCTTACTTTGGACAGACTCAATAGAGGGAGTGAGGAACCGGTGATGCGTTGGGCAGTTTTCACCAACCTCTGCAGTGCTTTCCGGTCGGAGACAGAGCAGTTACCATACCATACTGTCAAGTCAAACTGAAATGCAAGAAACTTGCGAGCAGAGAAATGCTACAATTGAAATCACGAGAAGTGATTAAAGTGGGCGGAACCCCAGCCTGCCGAGTTCTGCCTGGGGGTCAAAAGGGCACAGAGCAACAGAAGCCAGTGAAGGAGAGACAAGAAACTTGCGAGCAGTGATTCCAGCAGTAAATCAATAAGACTGTCCGAAAAGACTGCCGCGAGAGCCAGAAAAGGCAAGCAGGACTGATTTTTCTACAGACCCGATTGGCAGCCGGTTTTTCACCTGTTAAAGACCAAAACTGTTAAAGACCAAAACTGATAAAGACCAAAACTGATAAAAACTAATCTGCCAAAATAAAAGAAGGAGAAAATAAAAGGTGGAAAAGAAGTGTTTGGTCTGAGTGAATCCAGTTCATCATTTCGGGGTAGATAAATCAAATCCCTTTCAAGCGGGGAAACTGCAAAACATTAGAAGACTTGGCAGTGAAAAACCGCTGTGACCAGGAAATCTGGAAACAGTAGAAGACTTAACAGTGAAAAACCGGGCGGGGCCAGGATATCTGGAAACCTGGAAAAAAGACAGTTAAGTCAAGATAAATCATGGCTGATGAAGTTGCTGGAAAGTCAGCTGAGCAGCTCAAGCTGAAGAGGACAACAGCAAAACGGGCATTCTCTCGCCTTGTTAACAGCATCATTAGGAACCATGAAGAAATGTCTGAAGAGGAGCTCAGGAACAATTTCAACAAACTCATGCAGGAGGCCGAAAAAGTCATGGAAGCCAATGACGATGTGGAGGCTGGACTCATTGCAGAGCTGGAGGCGGAGCTGGACACAGATGAAGAAACTGTGTTAACTGAACAGCAAAATGCCGACCTGGCAAAGACTGCAAAGGAGTGTGAGTCGAAACTAAAAGAGGTCAAAGGGCTCATCCAGGACACTCTATGGGCAAACTTTGGAAATGTTGAGTTATCCACCTCACTACAGACAGCAGATGGTGCATGTGAACTTGCTGCTGCCACCGCACCATCAAATAGCAACCAAGAAGCATATGAATTCATGCTTAACCACCTGCAGAGAGCAAGAGAGCTTCCAGAAACACCTAAGAACACTCGAGCTTCTCGTCCCCAAGCTGGTTTCCAGGAAGGCTGACTTCATACAGGCAAGAATAAAGAAGGACGCTGAAGGATTAGCACAAGCGGCGAAAGCTTTCAATTATCCTTCACCAGCAATCAGACTGAGGCCCACGGCCCTTCCTAAGTTTACTGGAAACAAGCGTGACTTTTATAGATGGAGGAAGGATTGGGAAGCACTGCAAAAGCAAGGTGAACCCACTGGATCAAATGAGGTGAAGAAGGTTCAATTGCTGGACAGTCTGGAGGACAAAATTACAAGAGACCTCCGCCTCACAAGTTATAACACTGCAGATGATATATTTCGTGTCCTAGAGAACCGGTTTGGAAATCAAACAGCTATTGCTATTGAGATAGTGGAGGAGCTTCAGAGAATCCCACCTGTCAGAGGACATCAGCCACGTAAAATAGTGGAATTAATTCAAGCTGTGGAAAAGGCGCTTAATGACTTGAGCGATCTCGGAGACACAGGCGCCATTAAAAATCCACTGATGACAAAATCAATTGAAACAAAGCTTCCAGAAACCCTTAAGAAGGAATGGCTGGTTTATGTAGCTGACAAGAGGAATGGTGTGGCACCAGAGAAACGGTTTGACAGTCTCTTGTCGTTTCTCAAAGAGCAGGAGAGCATATACGAACAGCTCGAGCAACTGAGGGACGAGGAGCCGAGTAGAAAGGAAACTCGGACTGAACCAAGACATGCCAGAACCAAGTCTACCAAGTCAGAAAATGACCACACAAGTTGTGTAGTCTGTGGTGACATAAAGCATAAAAGGAAGCTGTACTTCTGCAAGCAGTTTCGAGGGCTAAAGCTGACAGAGTAAAGAGCTGCAGTAAAGAAGTTGGAAGCATGCAAAAAGAGTCTTGAAGTTCATGATGATGGTTCATACTGCAAACCTGCATATCTGTGTAAAAATCAAATCTGCAAGGATGAACAGATTCCTGAGCATCATTTTTATCTGTGCCCCAATTATGAAATGAGGAAAAGCAGTGTGGATCAGAGAAGGAGTAAATTTGGTCCAGAGGAAGATAAAAGCAAGAAGAAATATACAGTGGACCAAGAGGAGGTTTTCAGCAAACTTCCACCAGAGTTGGCAAAACAATGCCGAGATGTGTTCTCCAACACTGCATCAAGAGCCTTCAACACTGCAAAGCATCAGCCAAGCCTCCTAAAGGAAGGTGGACTGCAAGAGCATCCAGTGATTATGATGCTTATGGAGGTCGTAGCAAATGCTGGACAAAAGGTTGGGACATTAATTGACTTGGCTTCAGATACCAACTACATAACTCACAAGGCTGCGAGTAGACTGAACCTTAGGAGTGAAGACATCACGCTTATCGTCCATGGAGTTGGGGGGATGAAGGTCCACGTAGAGACAATGCGCTACCTTCTAAAGATCCGAGTGAAGACTCCCAAGGGCACACTCAAGTCGCACCAGTTAGTTTGTTATGGGTTGGACAGCATCGCAGATGTTCACAAACATGTGACACCACAGCAGCTGCAAAAGTTATTTCCAGACGTCCCACTTGAGGAACTTGTGAGACCAAAAGAGATACATTTGCTCATAAGCCATAGAGAAGGTCAGCTGGCGCCTCAGAGGATTAGAACTGTTGGAGATCTCATTCTGTGGGATGGACCACTGGGAAAGACTGTTGGAGGTTGTCATCCTGAGCTGTTTGAGAAGCTTACCATGTCAGCCCACATGTCCAAAACACACTTCGCAAGATCAATGAGAGCAGCTGCTTTAAAGTATGAGGAGCTCACTGCCCCAGTCCCTGAGGAACTTTCACCAAACGGACAGGTCGCCGTCAAAGTTCAGAAGTCACGCACATCAACCGCCAATCGGGACTTCTTGGATTGGTGGAAGTGGGATAGCATTGGAGCAGCATGCAAGCCAAAGTGCGGGGGTTGCCGCTGTGGAAACTGCCAGCCAGGCGGAAAAGAAATGACTCTTGCTGAAGAGAGAGAGCTCGAAGTGGTAAGGGAAGGCCTCAGCTACGTAACAGGAGACCGTCACAGTAAAGACCCACATTGGCATGCTAGCTATCCTTGGTTGGAAGACCCAGCTTCTCTACCAAATAATAAAAGGACAGTGGAAGCCACATTTCTCAGGACGGAGAGGCAGCTATCCAGAGAACCTGAATGGAAAAGTGCCTACACAGCTCAGGTGCACGACATGGTGGACCGAAAGGCTGCAATCAAATTGTCCGAAGACATGATTGCAAACTGGAAGGGACCAGTGTGGTATGTGAGTCACCTTATTGCTCCAAACCCCCACTCTGTCACAACCCCAGTGAGACTAGTGTGGAACAGCAGCCAAAAGTGCAATGGTGTCAGCTTAAATGATTTGCTGATGAAAGGTCCAGACGTCCTCAACCAAATTCGCGCCGTCCTCCTCAGATTCAGAGGCGGAATCTATGCTGCTCTGGGAGACATAAAGAAGATGTATAACTCAGTCTGGTTGGAGGACCGTGAAGTACACTTACACAGATTCCTCTGGCGAGATTCCGAGGACGAGGAGCTGGGAGAGTATGCTATCACAAGAGTGAACATCGGAGACAAACCTGCGGGGTGCATTGCACAGTTGGCAATGCGTGAGACTGCTAATCTTCCTTCTTTTACCCACCTCAAGGATGAGCAGCAAGTACTCCAGAAAGACAGCTATGTTGACGACATCCTCACATCTCACAACAGCCTCGACCAGTTGAGAATCATCACAGCAAATGTGGAACGAATCCTAAAAGCTGGTGGGTTTGAGCTCAAGCCTTGGGTTCTGTCTGGCCAAAGTGGGAGGAAGGAGGACAATGATGCTTTAAATAAAAGCAAAACAAAAAGCATGATCCTACCAAACCAAATGCATGATGATGATAACAAGGCACTTGGTCTGGGCTACATTGTTGAAGAGGACATGCTCCACGTTATGGTGGGAATCAATTTCTCCAAGAGAAAGAAAAAGATGCGGCTTGGTCAAAGCCTTCTACAAGAGCAAATCAAAACTCAGACGCCAAATCCCCTAACAAGAAGAGAGCTTCTCAGCCAGGTAGCAGGGCTATATGACCCCATCGGCATAGTGGCTCCTGTTAAGCAAAAGGGAGCGATTCTAGTACGCAGAGCTTTCCAAGAAGCAAAAGAGGGAAGCTGTTCGGTCAGAGACACATGGGACATGGCACTCTCGAATGGACTCAGGGAGGATGCAATTAAGCTCTTTGAAGAGTACGAACAACTTGGAAAAGTCAAGTTCGTCAGGGCACTGACTCCCTCTTGCGCCGCAACTGAACCCTTGGGAATCACCTTTTCTGACGGAAGTGAGCACACCTACGGGGCAGTGATGTACGTGAGATGGGATTCAGACCATGGCCCAATTGTCAGACTTGTGGAATCCAAGGCCAAGTTAACTCCCTTGGACCACAGAGGAGACGCTGTTAAAGCAGAGATGTGTGGAGCAGTGTTCGCCTCACGTTTAAAGAAGTATTTGAGCTACACAGTCAAATTCAAGTGGAGAAGTGGTATCATCTTGTGGAAAGCCCTAAACAATCCAAAGTGGGAGGCCATCTCTTTGACAGGAGTCATTACAGTAAGAGAAGGAGAAAATGCTCTAAAAGACATTTTTTGTGCTGCGCAATTGGGCACAACTTTCCCAAGCACCACAACAGATCGACTGGTAGCCTATAAAGACCAAGATTCTGGGCTGATGGTTTGTGGTGGCAGAGTGCAGAGCTTTGAAGAGGATAACGTTGCTGTTCCCATCCTACCCGTTGATGCCTGGGTGTCCATGCTGCTAGCTCGGGAGGCTCACAGGGAGAGTCATGACGGAATGGCTGGGACCTTGCTTAAAATGAGAAAAAAGGCTTGGGTCATAAAAGGAAGGAGAATTGCTCAAAAAGTTGTTGATCACTGCATAATCTGCAAGAAAGCAAAAGCAAAGAAATGTCAACAAGTAATGAGTGATCTGCCGCCTGAAAGAACTGAACCTGCTGCTCCTTTTGAGTTTACAACAGTAGACCTCTTTGGACCCTACCACGTACACGATGACGTCAAGAAGAGGGTAAAACTCAAAGTCTGGGGAGTTGTCTTACTTCCAGTAGAAGAACAAGACAAAAATGCATCAGGTGACTAAGTTCAAACCCCCATTCAAAGTTTGACTTTAAAGCGTCGATCTCCCAAGTGGTTCCATTGGAAGATCGAGTGGGAGGTGTCAAGTCAAACTGAAATGCAAGAAACTTGCGAGCAGAGAAATGCTACAATTGAAATCACGAGAAGTGATTAAAGTGGGCGGAACCCCAGCCTGCCGAGTTCTGCCTGGGGGTCAAAAGGGCACAGAGCACCAGAAGCCAGTGAAGGAGAGACAAGAAACTTGCGAGCAGTGAATCCAGCAGTAAATCAAAAAGACTGTCCGAAAAGACTGCCGCGAGAGCCAGAAAAGGCAAGCAGGACTGATTTTTCTACAGACCCGATTGGCAGCCGGTTTTTCACCTGTTAAAGACCAAAACTGTTAAAGACCAAAACTGATAAAGACCAAAACTGATAAAAACTAATCTGCCAAAATAAAAGAAGGAGAAAATAAAAGGTGGAAAAGAAGTGTTTGGTCTGAGTGAATCCAGTTCATCATTTCGGGGTAGATAAATCAAATCCCTTTCAAGCGGGGAAACTGCAAAACATTAGAAGACTTGACACATACTGTGAGACAGTTGGTAAGGATGCTATCGATGGTGCAGCGGTAGAAGTTCACCAGAATCTGCGGAGACAGAGAGGTTTAGAGGTGTTTATAGAGGTTTAGCTGTTTGAAGGGGTTTAGAGGGGTTCAGGTGCGTTTAGAGTGTTTCAGATGGAGTTGAAGGAGTTTAGAGTTCTTTTGACATGTTTCGAGAGATTTAGGGGGGTTCAGAGGTGTCCAGATGGTTTACAGGGGTTTAGAAGGGTTCAGAGTGCTTTAGAGGGATTAAGAGGGACTTAGGTGGGGTTTAGTGGGATGTATCTGGGCTTAGAGGGGGTTAGAGGTGTATAGATATATGTCTATGGGTACAGACGTGTTCAGGTGAGTTTTTAGCGGTTTGGTGTGATTTAGAAGGGTTCTGAGTGGTTCAGAGGTGTTCCGAAGGGTTCAGAGTGGATTAGAGGTGTTAAGAGCGTTTTGGAGTTGGTTAGTGGGGGTTAGAGTGGTTTAGAGGAGGTAAGATGTGTTTAGATTGGTTTAGATTAGTTTAGAGGGGTTTAATGGGTTTATAATAATAATAATAATAAATTTTATTTATGGGCGCCTTTCAAGAGTCTCAAGGACACCTTACAAAAATTTCGCAAGTAGAGGAGAAACATGTAAGCGGAATGAAATAAATAGTAGAAACGTGACTAGTACACACATTTAGAGGTGTTTATAGAGGTGTTTAGAGATGTTCAGATGGTTTAGAGTGGATTAGAGGGGTTTCGAGGGGTTCAGGTGGGCTAGGAGGGGTTTAAAGGGGATTAGTTGCGTTTAGAGGGGTCCAGAGGAGTTTAGAGCGGTTTAGAGGCGTTCAGATGTGTTTAGAGTGGTCCGGAGTGGTTCCGATCGATTTAGAGGTGTTTAGAGATGTTAAGATGTTTTAGAGGGGTGCATATGTGTTGAGAGCGTTTTGGAGATGTTTAGAGCGGTTTAGAGTGGTTTAGAGGAGATATAGAGATTTACAAAATGCTTAAGGGGTTGGACAGACTAGATGCAGGAACATTGTTTCCGATGTTGGGGAAGTCCAGATCAAGGAGTCACAGTTTAAGGATTAGGGGGGCATCTTTTAGGACCGAGATGAGAAAAACATTTTTTTTACACAGAGAATGGTGCCACAGAAGGTAGTTGAGGCCACAGTTCATTGGCTATATTTAAGAGTGAGTTAGATGTGGCCGTTGCGGCTAAAGGGATCAGGGGGTATGGAGAGAAGGCAGGTACAGGATACTGAGTTGGATGAACAGCCATGACCATATTGAATGGCGGTGCAGGCTCGAAGGGCCGAATGGCCTACGCCTGCACCTATTTTCTATGTTTCTATATTTCTGTGTTCAGAGTGGTTTCGAGGGGCTTAGAGGGATTTAATGTAGTTTCGAGGGGGGTTAGAGGGATTTACAGGGGCTTAGAGGGGTTTAGAGAGGTGTATATGGGTACAGGTGTTCCGAGCGGTTTCGAGGGATTTAGAGGGAGTTAGAGGGGTTTGGAAGGGCTCAGATGCCTTCAGAGGGTTTTAGAGGGAGTTAGAATGGTTTAGAGGGGGTTTAGATTGGTTCAGATGCCTTCATAGGGGTTTGGAGAGGCTGAGAGCTGTTTAGAGTTGTTTAGAGTGGTTTAAATGGGTTTAGAGGGGATTTACAGCGGTTCAGAGGGGTTCAGAGGGGTTTAGACGTGTTTAGAGTGGTTCGAAAGTGTTTAGAGAAGTTCATTGGTGTTCAGAGGGTGTTAGAGGTGTTTAGAGTGGTATAGAGTGGTTTAGAGGTGTTTGCAGGGGTTCAGAGTTGCTCATAAGTTTTGAGTTGGATTTAGAGGGGTTTAGACGGGTTGTGAGGTGTTCAGACGGGTGTTAGAGTGGTTTGGAGAGGTTTAGAGGGGTTCATAGGGTTCAGAAGTGTTTAGAGGCGTTTAGAGCGGATTAGAGGGGATTAGAGGGGTTCAGAGGGCTTCAGAGAGGTTTAGAGTGGTTTAGAAGGGTTTAGAGGGATTCAGAGCCGTTCAGAGGCAGACAGAGGGTTTTCGAATGGTTTAGATGTGTTCCGAGGGGTTCCTATCGGTTTGGAGGAATTTACAGGGGTTTAGACGGGTCTAGATGGGTATAGAGATTCAGAATGGTCCAGATGGGTTTAGAGTTTACAGGTGATTAGAGGTGTTTACATGGGTTTTGAGGGCTTAAGATTGGTTCAGAGGAATTCATAGGGGTTTAGAGAGGTTGAGAGCGGTTCATATATGTTTAGAGGGGTATAATGGGTTTAGAAAGGGTTTAAAGCGGTTCAAGGGGTTTAGATGAGGTTTAGAGATGTTTAGAGTGGTTTGAAAGTGTTTAGAGGGGTTCAGTGGTGTTCAGAGGGTGTTAGAGGTGTTTAGAGGGGTATAGAGTGGTCTAGAGGAGTTTGCAGGTGTTCAGAGGTGCTCATGTGTTTTGAGATAGATTTAGAGGAGGTTAGAGGGGTTAAAATGTGTTCAGAGGGGGGTTAGTGGTTTGGAGTGGTTTAGAGGGGTTCAGAGTGGTTCAGAAGGGTCTAGAGGCGTTTAGAGGGGATTAGAGGGGATTATAGGGGTTGAGAGGGCTTCAGAGGGGTTTAGAGTGGTTAAGAAGTGTTATATGGTTATATGGTTAAACCACTCTAAACCCCCTTGAAGCCCGCTGAACCCCTCTAATCACCTCTAATCCGCTCTAAACGCCTCTAAACACTTCTGAACCCCCCCTGAACCCATCTAAGCCACTCCAAACCACTCTAACCCCCGTCTGAACACCTCACAATCCCTCTAAACTCCTCTAAACCCAAATCAAAACTTATGAGCACCTCTGAACCCCTGCAAACACCTCTAAACCACTCTATATCCCTCTAAACATCTCTAACACCCTCTGAACACCAATGAACCTCTGTAAACACTTTCGAACCACTCTAAACACATCTAAACCCCTCTGAACCGCTGTAAACCGCTCACAGCCTCCCTAAACCCCTATGAATTCCTCTGAACTAATCATAACCCCTCTAAACCATTCTAAATCCCTCTAAACCCCTCTGAACTCTAAATACACTAGGTTCTATAATGACAAACCCCACTCACCCACTCCATGCCCTGAAGGTGATCAAGAGCAGCATCTTCAGTCAGAGGCTGATTGCACCAATGTGCAAAACGGAGAGATACAGGAAGTCCTGTTTACCAGCTGCTATAAGACTTTAAAATGCGCATAAATAATTGCACTTTTTTTAAATTAATTGTATTTTAACTTGTATTTTAACGTATTTTAACTTGTTAAGTATGGAAGCAATTTAAGGAAATGTGTGGTGTTATGTTTGTCTTGAAGCTGTCGTGGCACTGTAATTTCCTGAAAAGGATTATTAAAGGTATAATCTAATCTAATCTAATCTGAACGCATCTGGACCCTTCTAACTCCCTCTAAATTCCTCGAAACCGCTCGAAATGGCTCTGAACACCTGTACCGATGTAAACCTCTCTAAACCCCTCTAAACTCCTCTAAGCCCCTGTAAATCCCTCTAACCCCCTCGAAACTACATTAAATCCCTCTAAACCCATCGAAACCACTCCGAACACAGAAATATAGAAACATAGAAAATAGGTGCAGGCGTAGGCCATTCGGCCCTTCGAGCCTGCACCGCCATTCAATATGATCATAGCTGTTCATCCAACTCAGTACCCTGTACCTGCCTTCTCTCCATACCTCCTGATCCCTTTAGACGCAAGGACCACATCTATCTCCCTCTTAAATATAGCCAATGAACTGTGGCCTCAACTACCTTCTGTGGCACCACTCACAGTGTAAAACAAATGTTTTTCTCATCTCGGTCCTAAAAGATGCCCTACAAATCCTTAAACTGTGACTCCTTGATCTGGACTTCCCCAACATCGGGAACAATTTTCCTGCATCTAGTCTGACCAACCCCTTAAGAATTTTGTAAATTTCTATAACTCCTTTAAACCACTCTAAACCGCTCTAAACATCTCCAAAATGCTCTCAACATCTATACACCCCTCTAAACCATCTGGACATCTCTAAACACCTCTAAATCGCTCTAAACCACTCCGAACCTTTCTGAACACATCTGATCCCCTCTAAACCGCTCTAAACTCATCTGGACCTCTCTAAACGAATCTAATCCCCTTTAAACCCCTCTTAGCCAACCTGAACCCCTCGAAACCCCTATAATCCCCTCTAAACCATCTGAACATCTCTAAACACCTCTATAAACACCTCTAAATTTGTGTACTAGTCATGTCTCTACTATTTATTTCATTTCGCTTACATGTTTTTCCTCTACTTGCGAAATTTTTGTAAGGTGTCCTTGAGACTCTTGAAAGACGCCCATAAATAAAATGTATTATTATTATTATTATTATTATTATTATTATTATAAACTCATTAAACCCCTCTAAACTACTCTAAACCAATCTAAACACATCTTAACACCTCTAAACCACTCTAAACCCCACTAAACATCTCCAAAACGCCCTGAACACTTCTAATCCACTCTGAACCCCTCTGAACACCTCTGAACCACTCAGAACCCATCTAAATCACACCAAACCGCTCAAAACTCCTCTGAACACGTCTGTACCCATATAAACATATCTATACACCTCTAAACGCCTCTAAGCCCATATACATCTCTCTAAACCCCACCTACCTGCCGTTAAGTCCCTCTCAATCCCTCTAAACCACGCTGAACCATTCTAATCCCCCTGTAAGCCATCTGGACACCTCTGAACCCCTCTAAATCCCTCGAAACCTGTCAAAGGACCTCTAAACTCCTTCAACTCCCTCTGAAACTCACTCTAAACGCATCTGAACCCCTCCAAACAGCTAAACCTCCATAAACACGCCGGACATTCATTCCCCCAAAACAATTGCACTACTACGTGCGTGTAGATATTTATTGTTCATTATTCTATGTTCGCTCTTATGGGTGAGATGCAAACTGCATTTCGTTGTCTCTGTACTGCACACTGCACAATGACAGTAAAGATCGAATCTGTATCTGAATCTGAATCTGAAAACCCTGCAAACCCCTCTAAACCCCTGCGAACCCTTTTGAAAACATCTGAACCCCTTTTAACCGCTCTAAACTGCCATAGACCCATCTAAACGCATCTGCACCCCTTTAAACCTCACTTAGCCCACCTGGACCACTCTAAACTCATCTAACCCCCTCGATACCCATTAAACCGCTCTAAACCCATCGAAACACCTCTAAACCAATCTAAACACATCTTAACTCCTCTAAACCACGCTTAACCCCTTTAAACACCTCTAAACGTCTCCACAACGCTCTGAACACCTCTAAACCCATCTGAACCGCTCTGAAGCACTCAAACCCCTTCTAAATCCGTATGTACCCCTCTGACACCATTTCAACTCCTCTAAACCGCTCTAAACACTCCTAAACCGCTCGGAAGCCCTCTGAACTCATCTAACCCTGTCAAAAACTCTCTAAATCCATCGAAACCCCTCAAAATCCCTCGAAACCCCTCCAGAAACCTCCAACCCCCATCTAACCCCCTCAATACCCCTCCAAACACACCAAAACCCCTAAACCCATCTAAACTCCTCTAAACCCCTGGAAACCTCTCCTAAACCCTCCTAAACCCCTCCAAACAAATCTCAGCCCATTTGAGCACGTTTAAACCCCCTTTAACCACCAAATCCCTCCAAACCCATCTAAACAACTCTAAACACCCAAACTCCACTACCCCTCAAAACCCCTCTAAACCCCACTGAACACCTCTAAAAACCTCTAAACGACCCTCAACCACAATAAACCATCCAAACCCCTCTAAGCACCTCTGAAACCCTGTATACCCCTCTAACTCACTCTAAACCCCTCTAAACACATCCAAACTACTCTGGATCCCTCTGTACCCCTCTAACACTAGTTTAGCCCCTTTAAACCCCTCTAGACCCCTCCGAACACATCTGAACCCCTCTAAACCCAACAAAAGCCATTAAAACCCCTCTAAACCCAACAAAAGCCATTAAAACCCCTCGAAACACAACTGTAAGTGGCTTAGAGGGGTTTAAGATGGCCAGAGGGGAACGGTTTACAGGGGTTAGATGTACAACAATACAATACAATTCAATTTATTGTCATTTGGACCCCTTGAGGTCCAAACGAAATGTCGTTTCTGCAGCCATACATTACAAAACAAAAAGACCCGAGACACAACACAGTTTACACAAACATCCATCACATCGCTGTGATGGAAGGCAAAAAAAACGTATCTCCCCAGTGCACTCTCCCCCCCCCGATGTCAGAGTCAGAGTCAAAGTGAAAGCCCCCGGCTGGCGATGGCGATTGTCCCGCGGCCATTAAAGCCACGCCGGGTGATGCAAGCTCGCACACCGGGTCTTGGTGTTAGAGCCCCGGCGTCCGCTCGCAAAGTCCCGCGGCCGTTCCAAGCCGCGCGGGGCGATGCTGTAAGGCCCCGCTCAGATGCTCTTCAACCCCGCAACTCGGGCGGGAGAAGTCGCCGTTGCGGAAGACCCGAAAAGCGGTCTCCCAGCTGGGACCCGCGGGCTCCCGGTGCCGCCGTCCGCCAAACCCGCAGTTGCAGCCTCCGAACTCCGGAGGTCGGGTGGCAGCAGCGCTCCACCACAGCTACACCCGCTCCGGACTCGGCCAGCCCCGTGACGGTGAGTAGTCGGCAGCTCCGCTGCTGGAGCCCCAGGTCGTTCCTGTTGGGGGCCGCTCCACGTTGCAGCCCCAACTGCAACGGACACCCGACAAAGAAAAGGTCGGGTTTCCCGTGCAGGGGAAATATTTTAAAGTTACCCCCTCCCGCCCACCCCACCGCCACCCCCACACACACATACCCCAACAAAAAAAATAACAAAAACTACATAAAAACGAAACAAAAAATTATAAAACACAGACGGACTGCAGAGGCCGTTGCTGACGAGAGTCGCGCCGCCCACCATCATGTGTTAGGGGGGGGGGGGGTTCGAAGAGTTCAGAGTTGTTTCAAGCAGGTTTCTAGGGGTGTAGAAACGTGTATAGGGGGTTTCGAGGTGTTTAGAGGGGTTTAGTGGTGTTTAGAGACGTTTAGATGTACAACACATCTAATTTGGAGGGATTTAGATGGGTTTAGAGAGTTTTAGAGACGTTTATTGGATTGTATATCTTTATTGTTATTTTTCTGAGTACTCACATACCCAGAGGAAACAAAAAAACGTTACTCAAACCAGTGTCCATTCAGTGTGCAGTAAAAAATAAATAGAAATAAAAATACATATATCATGAACAAGTTTAACACTACTCTCAACTAAACATCAACAGGCGTTCCGATCGGCAGCGGCACGACAGTGGCTCTGTCCAGGTTGATGGTTGGTGCGCAATACTTTGGCAGGGGGCAAAGTCCGTTTATCAGTCTTATAGCCTGCGGGAAGAAGCTGAGGAGCATCCTGCTGGTTTTGCAGCTAATGCTCCTGTACCTCTTCCCAGATGGCAGGATGGAGAATATGTGATGCGTTGGGTGGTAGGGGTCTTTGATGATGGTGATGGCTCAGCTGATAGAGAGGTTTATATGGGTATAGACGGGTTCAGAGGGGTTTTGAGGGGTTTGGTGTGATTTAGAGGGATGTAATGGGTTCAGATCGGTTTAGAGGGTGTTAGAGGTTTTCATGGGTGTTTAGAGGGGCATAAAGGGGCTTAAAGGGATTAGAGGTGTTTAGAGGTTTTCAGGGGAGTGCAGAGGGGTTTAGCGGCGTATAGGTGGGGATTGCAAGATTCAAGATTTCAAATTTATTTTGTCACATACACCTTTCGGTGTAGTGAAATTATGTTTGCATTCCGCACATAAAAAAAGAATACAACATAACAGTAATAGATAGTTTCAGATAGATACATCAAAACATCCCCCCACAATGGTTCCCATTGTGGGGGAAGGCACAAACTGCAGGGGGGTTTAGAGGAGTTCAGAGGGTTTCAGGGGAGTGGAGTGGTTTAGAGTGGTTTAGATGGGTTTATGGGGTTCCAGAGTTGTTCAGAGATGTTCAGATGGGTTTAGAGGGCTTTCGAGATGTTTAAAGGGGTTTCGAGTGGTGTCGATGGGTTTCTAAGGGTTCCGTGGGCTTTCGAGGGGACTCGAGGTTTTCCGATGGTTATAGAGAGGTTTAGAGTGGTTCAGATGGGTTCAGAGAGGTTTGGAGGGAGTTCGAGGGGTTCAGATATGTTCGTAGGTGTTTCGAAAGGGTTAGAGGGGCTCAGAGAGGTTTAGTGGGGTTCAGAGGGGTTTGGAAGGATTTCGAGCGGTTTAGAGGGGATTAGGAGGGTATAGTTGTTCAGAGGTGTTCAGAGGGGTTTATATGTGGTTAGAGAGGTTTAGGGGGGTTTAAAGGGGTTTAAGGAGAATGATAGAGGTTTCTAGGAGTTTAAAGTGGTTCAGAAGTGTTCAGAGGTGTTTAGA
This sequence comes from Amblyraja radiata, assembly GCF_010909765.2. Lineage (NCBI taxonomy): Eukaryota > Metazoa > Chordata > Chondrichthyes > Rajiformes > Rajidae > Amblyraja > Amblyraja radiata. Next base: position 111,270 of record NW_022630152.1, read on the forward strand.
GGGGATTAGAGGTGTTTATAGCGGTTTAGATAATTTTAGACGGGGATAGAGGGGTTCAGAGGGGTTCCGAGCGGTGTCGAGGGGTTAGGAGGAGTCCCCTTCCTTAACCCTCTAGCTGTCACCTCCCACCCTCCCATCCGCCCGCCCTCGGGCTCCTCCTCCTCCTCCCCTTTTCCTTCTTTCTTTCCCCATCCCCCATCAGTCTGAAGAAGGGTTTTGGCCCGAAACGTCGCCTATTTCCTTCGCTCCATAGATGCTGCTGCACCCGCTGAGTTTCCCCAGCAATTTTGTGTACCTAGGAGGAGTTTAGATCGGTTCAGAAGTGAACTGTCCTCCCTACGTGATTGTTAACAGTATGTGTGGGATAAGATGATCACACCACCATCATTGTGAAGGGCCGAGTGATTGAATTCACCGACCTTGTGATGGGCCGAGAAGTTGGAATCACCAACCTTGTGATTCGAACAAACAGTCAGAGCTTCAGAGCTGTTGATAACATTGTAGAATAACAAGATGAGGTAAGGAATGTAGCTGACAACACAGAAGCTATTCTTTAGGTCAAAGGCAATAAAGTAGGTTAGGCCAACAGCTACTGCGCATGCTTAATAAGTTAAATGAATATTAACTTTACGCCCCTCATGACAAAGAACCTCATTTAAATGTACATGCAATGCATGATGTGGAAGGAAAGGGAATGATTGATGACGCACGGAGGGGAGGGTTGGAAGATTGTGAACCTCGGTACCCTAAGAACCAGGGACCCCAAACTTTCAATGAAGAGGAAGAGGAAGGGGTGAATGGAGGGACCAAGGTTGGGGTCCCCGGGGAAATAAAGAACAAGGATCAGGGGGATGGCGCACCGGACCATCCCGGTGTTATCATTGTCACAAAGAAGGACACTTTAAAAGAGAATGTCCAAAGATAAGGCATGAAGTACAATCGTACACACTGATGGAGGAATACGGGGATCAGGGGTTCCCCTCCTTGGGGTGTGTAGGACGTACACGGGAACCCTTGGTAAACTTAAAATTAGGTCCCCAAGGAGAAGACATTGTATTTATGGTGGACTCAGGGGCGGAAAGATCAAGTGTAACCAGGATACCGGAGGGAATGGGATTAGGGGAAAAGCAAGTCAAAATCTCTGGAGTAGGGGGAAAGGTAATGACAGCTCCCGAGATAGAAGGAGTAATGGTAAGATATGAAAATCGAGAGGCCATGGAAGACTTAATCCTGGTGCCCCAGGCAGGAATAAATCTGATGAGAAGGGACTTACAAGTTAAATTAGGAATGGGCACAGCTCCCGTAGGTGGACAGATTATAGTACAACTATATAAATTGACGACCGAAGAAGAAGAAAGAATAGTCTCACAGGTGTGGGCAAGAGAGGGAAATAGGGGAGGGCTAAGAATACCACCTCTGAGGATAGCCTTGCGAGAAGGAAGTGAAGTAGTACAAGTAAGACAGTATCCGATTTCAATGGAGGGAAGGAAAGGGCTGCAGCCAATTATAGAAAACTTATTGAAGGATGGAGTATTGGAGAGTTGTATGTCCCCCTACAACACGCCAATACTCCCTGTAAGAAAGACTGACGGAACGTTCCGACTGGTCCAGGACCTAAGAGAATTGAATAGGGTAGGTAGGGCTCGACACCCGTTAGTCCCAAACCCTTATACCATAATGGGTCGTATACCCCCTAACCATAGGTGGTTCAGTGTGGTAGATCTGAAAGACGCCTTTTGGAGCTGCCCCCTGGCTGAGAGAAGTAGAGACCTATTTGCATTCGAGTGGGAAAACCCAGACACACTGAGGAAGCAACAGTATCGATGGACTGTGCTCCCTCAGGGATTTACTGAATCCCCGAACCTGTTCGGGCAAATATTAGAACAAGTATTAGAGGATGTTCCCATGACATATGGGACACAATTATTGCAGTACGTAGATGATTTGTTACTCTCAGGCGGAGAAGAAGAGCCAGTAAGGGATGCAACCATAACCCTCTTAAACTTTTTAGGGGAAAAGGGATTGAGAGTGTCCAAAAATAAACTACAATTTATAGAACAGGAGGTTAAATATCTAGGACAAATGATTAGTGACGGGAAAAGGAGAATAAACCCCGAAAGAATAGCTGGGATCACCGGGCTGCCGATGCCAAGGAACAAAAAAGAAATCAGGAAGTTTCTCGGGTTAATTGGATACTGTAGATTATGGATAGACAATTACACCCGACAAGTCAAGTCCTTGTATGATAAATTGTGTGAGTAGACTGATAAAGTACAATGGGATTCTGAGGACGAACATAGATTTGGAGAAATAAAGAATAGCCTGATCACCGCACCGGTACTGACCCTCCCGTCCATCGATCAACCATTCCATCCCTTTGTTAATGCGGAGAATGGAATTGCGTTGGGGGTACTGACACAAAAGAGAGGAGGGAAGCAACAGCCAGTCGCATTCCTTTCTAAACACTTGGATGCGGTATCACGAGGGTGGCCTGTATGTATTCAAGCGGTCGCAGCAACAGCAATATTAGTGGAAGAAAGTAGAAAATTGACATTTGGAGGTGGCCTGGTAGTATCTACTCCCCACACGGCCCGGACAATACTAACTCAGAAGTCCAACCGGCGGTTGACTGACTCCAGGATCCTAAAGTACGAAGTGATACCTATGGAAAAAGACGATTTGACCATTCTGACCGATAAGAATTTAAACCCTTCCCAGTTGTTATACTCGGCGGACGACGAGCAGGAAGGGTAGAGACCAGAACACTACTGTAGCGAAGTTATAGAACTACAGACAAATAGCAGGGAGGATTTGGAGGAGCACCTCTGGTAGAGGGAGAAAGGTGGTTTATAGACGGTTCTTCCCGCTGTATAAATGGAAAAAGATATAGTGGGTATGCCATAATAGGAGGAGAAGGATTTGAAGGAGTGGAGGCGGGCAGGTGGCCAGGTAGTTGGTCGGCTCAGTCATGTGAATTGTATGCCTTAATACGGGCGTTAGAATTGTTGGAGGGGAAGGAAGGAACGGTGTACACCAGCATTTGGAGTAGTGCACACGTTTGGGAGAATATGGAAAGAAAGGGTGATGATTACAGCAAGAGGAAAGGAGTTGGCACATGAGCAATTAATTGAGAAGGTGCTGGAAGCATTACATTTGCCAGAAAGGATAGCGGTGGTCCATGTGGTGGGACACCAAAAGGGGAACTCATTAGAAGCAAGGGGAAATGAAGCGGCAGACGGAGCCGCCGAAGAGGCAGCGACAGAAGGAACAGTGAGGATGTTGTCTTTAATACAATTATGGGAAGGTGTAGGAAAGATACCTGTATTCTCACAGGAGGAGGAGTATAAAATGAATGAGTTAGGGCCTTGGCGTTCCACTGACGGGAGTTGGTGGACGCCGGATGGGAAACAAATGTTAACCAAAGGATTAACTCGGGATTTGATGACACAACTGCACTCCCAGTCACATTGGGGAGCGCAGGCCCTGTGACACACTACTACGGACCTACGCTTGCCGAGGTATCTATACTTTGGCTAAGCAGACAGTCTCCGGTTGTGTGTTATGTCAGAGGGTTAACAAGAAGGTAATGAGTGCTGTCCCTGGTGGAGGACAACAATTGGCTATAAGACCCTTACAGAGAATACAGGTAGATTTTACAGAACTTCCAAGAATACAAAGGTGGAAGTACCTCCTAGTAGTTGTAGACCATTTCACCAGGTGGGTGGTAGCATTTCCCACGATAAATGCCACCGCTCAGGCAGTAACCCGGATATTATTAGAACAAATCATTCCCCGATACGGGGTCATCGAATCCATAGATTCCGACCGAGGAACACATTTTGCCTCTAAGGTTCACCTGTTGGTTTGCAGTACCTTGGGAATAAATTGGAAATTGCATACACCCTGGAACCCCCAGAGTTCTGGGCGAGTGGAAAGGATGAATGCAACCCTTAAAACACAGATAACTAAGTTAATGGAGGCAAACCAGACTACCCTGGACTAAGTGTTTACCAATTGCATTATTAAGAATACGAACGGCACCACGTAAAGATATTGCGGTGTCTCCCTACGAAATATTGTTTGGGCTGCCCTATCTTGGAAAGGTAGAGGGCACGCCGACCTTCGAAGGCAGCGATGTGTTCCTGAGGAACTATTTACTGGCAGTGTCTCGTTCCCTTACATAATTAAAAATAAAACGACTGTTGGCACAAAGTCCACCACTCGACTTTCCAATACACGAGATAAAGGCCGGTGACTGGGTACTGATTAAAAGTTGGAAGGAGGAGAAACTGCAGCCCCGGTGGACTGGCCCATACCTGGCATTGCTAACAACGGAGACAGCAGTACGAACAAAAGAAAAAGGGTGGACACATGCGACCCGGGTTAAAGGACCCGTTGACCCGCCGTCAGTTCCTGAGAAAGACGATCAGTGGACGGTAAAACCAGGGAATAAGCCCCTGGCATTAACTTTCAGTAAGAAATAAGTGTATGAAACAAACAGCATGAAAGGAGCAGTTGTAGTATTACTAACCATGTATGAAACCATTATAAGAAGTGTTAATAACTGTGATACGTGCTACCATCCTATCAGATATGGAGGGCGAACAACCAAATCATTCACATATCATTCCCATGTAAGTGATGTTTGCTACGACCTAAGGACTAGAGCTGTTTGTCAGGATGGGGGGAGGGGGTATTATGTAGTAGAAAATAAGGGACATGTAGGACGTTTTGGGCACATTACCTGCCCAAAAGGGGAGAAATAGGTCTGCATGACCAAGGGAGGACAGTTAGGTATCCCTTCCCGAGCCAGGGTGGAAACATTAGACAAAAAGAAGGAGGTAGTGATAGGGAAGTTAGCAGATGCAGTAGTCAACAAACCTCCCCCACTTTCCCAGCCTCAAAGGCACCAGACTATGTATGATGAAATAAAGCAGCAGATTGCGATCCCGGAAGTGGGGAGAAACCTGTTTGTGGACTTGGCCCTCCGGATAGCCAGAACCCTGAATGTGACTAACTGTTGGGTTTGTGGAGGACCGCTGATGAGCTCACGCTGGCCATGGAGAGGATCTATCATTGAGGTATGGGACATGATAAAGTGGAATTTGAGGGTGGGAAGAGATCGATGTCCCCAGGAATGGGTCATGACACACCCCGGTTGAAACTGAGTGTATCGCCAGGCCCTGGGCAAAGGATGCCATCCTCGTAGGCAGCAGCCGCTGCCAGCGCATCATCACCCAGTGGCCAAATCAATCCCGAGTGTGGTGTCCAGAGGAACCTCAATGGTATCCCACTGTAAAGGATGAAGGAAACTGTACTATCTGGATGAAGACTGATGGAAGCGAATCGACTGGATTATGGAATTGCACCGGAAACAACCCTTACCAGGGAATCCCAGTGTTGCAGGACATATGAGACAATGTTACCTCTAGTGGACCGGCCCCTGAAGGACTGCTATGGATATGCGGACACAAGGCATACTCGGTATTGCCAGAAGGCGTGGGACTTGTTTAATTGGACTGGTACAACCAGGGTTTTTTTTGTTGACCACTGAGGAGGGGCGGTCGCTAGGAACACCCATCTTTGACGATCTACACCGAACGAAGAGAAGAATGGACATCGGACAATGGGAAAATGATGAGTGGCCACCTGCAAGAATCATCTCATATTATGGACCAGCCACTTGGGCACAGGACGGAACCTGGGGCTACCGGACCCCAGTGTATATGTTAAATCGGATCATAAGACTACAGGCAGTGCTGGAGGTAATTACTAACCAGACTGCATCTGCACTGGAGATGTTGGCGAAGCAGACGCAGATGAGAACAGCGATATACCAGAACCGTTTGGCCTTAGACTACTTACTAGCCGAAGGGGGAGGAGTATGCGGAAAATTCAACCTCTCTAATTGCTGCCTAAACATAGATGACAACGGGAAAGCAGTAATGGATATATAAGAAGTAATCAGAAAAATAGCACATGTCCCGTTACAGAGATTGAACTCAATCATGGGAGCAGGATGATGGGATTACATTTTAGGAGGAGCCTGGTGGAAAGCGGTGGGACTGGTGATTTTATGGGCAATAGCTGCATTGATCATTATCCCCTGTTGTATACCATGTCTCAGGGTTCTTATAACTAGAAGTATAAGCCAAATGCAGGCAGTTGTAGTCCCCATGGGGGAGAAAGGGGGCGTCCAGAAGATAATGATAATGAGGCCGAGAGAGGACCCAGAGGAAAGAGAGATAAATAGAATGTTAGTAGCTTTGGAACAGCAGGAAGTTTAGGAATGGGGTTTTATACAGGATGCGTAGCAAAAGAAAAAGGGAGGATTGTGAGGGATAAGATGATTAAACCACCATCATTGTGAAGGGCCGAGTGTTTGAAGTCACCGACGTTGTGATGGGTCGAAAAGTTGGAAACACCAACCTTGTGATTCGAACAAACAGTCAGACCTTCAGAGCTGTTGATAACATTGTAGAATAACAAGATGAGGTAAGGAATGTAGCTGACAACCAAGAAGCTATTCTTTAGGTCAAAGACAATAAAGTAGGCTAGGCCAACAGCTACTGCGCATGCTTAATAAGTTAAATGAATATTAACTTTCCGCCCCTCATGACAAAGAACCTAATTTAAATGTACATGCGATGTATGATGTGGGAGGAGAGGGAATGATTGATGACGCACGGAGGGGAGGGTTGGAAGATTGTGAACCTCGGTACCCTGATTGGAAGGGTCAGAAGGGGAGGCGTCCGATCAATAAAGACTGTATACTGAATTGTATAAAACTAGACGTTTTTCCTTTGCTCGGTGTGTCTCAACTTGGAGAGGCACCCGATTCTGCAGACTCGCAAATAAAGCATTTCTTGTTTCCACGATTTAGTCTCTGAGTAGTGATTGTGAGCACAAACAATATATCTCACAAGTAGAACGTAGATTGACAGCCAGCCAAACTCGATTTAATAATCAGACGCGAGTCCGGAAGTTAGCATATCTGTTCTAATGTTTAATGATTTTCCAGTGCTGTCATTCTTAATATTGACAAACGAATGAAAAGCTATTGCTTTCTTAAGCGTAGCATACTAGGATTTGGATGGAGTCCTTCTGCTGCTGAACATGACAGCGAAAACAAAGACAGGAGCACTTCCTGTTTCTTACTTCCTGTGTGCAACTGACCTTTAACAATAAAAGTTCAATAGATGGCGCTAATGTGCATAAGTTCCAGCAGAGGACAGTATATCAGTGTTCATGGGTGTTTAGATGAATTTCGAGGTGTTTACAGGGGTTTCAAGTGGTTTCGAGGGCTTTGGATTGGTTTTGCGGGTTTAAGAGTTATTCTGAGGGGTTGATGTGTTTAGAGGGGGTTAGCGTGGTTTAGAGGAGTTCAGATGGGTTTAGAGGAGTTTAGAGAGGTTTAAAGGAGTCTAGATGGGATTAAATGCGTTTAGAGGGGTTCAGGTGGGTTTCGAGAGGTGTACAGGGGTTTAGCGGCGTTTAGAGAGGGTCCAGAGGAGTTCAGAGCGATTTAGCGGGGTTCAGATGTGCTTAGGGGGGTTTAGAATAATTTGGAGTGGCTTAGAGGGTTTTAGAGGTTCTTAGAAAGGTTTAGAGGTGCTTAGAGAGGTATATATGGGTACAGACGGGTTTAGAGGGGTTTTGAGAGGTTTGGTGCGAATTAGAGGGAATTGGAGAGGGTTAGAGAGGTCAGAAAGGTTCATATGGATTTAGATAGGTTGAAAGCGGTTTAGAGATATTTAGAGGTGTTAGATTGGGATTATAGTGGGGTGTAGAGGTGCTCAGATGTGTTGTCTGGTATTTAGAGGTGTTTAGAAGCGTTTAGAGGGGTTTAGAGGAGTTCAGAGGGGGTTGGAGGGGTTTAGATGGGTTTAGAGGGGTTTGGTGTTTGGATTGGTTAAGAGGGATTTAAAGGTGTTCAGACGGGTTTAGAGGGGTTTACCGGATATCAGATGTGTTTTGAGGCGTTCGGATATGTGGGTTTAGAGGCGTATAGATGGGGATTATAGTGGGGTTTAGAGGAGTTCAGAGGGGTTCAGGGGTGTTTGGAAAGGTTTAGAGGGTTTCAGATATGTTCAGAGGTGTCTAGAGGGGTTTAGAGGGTTTCGAGTGGTTTCGAGGGTTTTAAATTTAGAATAGGGAAGATTCAAACAAGAGGACATGACTTCAGAATTAAGGGACAGAAGTTTAGGGGTAACTTGAGGGGGAACGTCTTTACTCAGAGAGTGGTAGCGGTGTGGAATGAGCTTCTAGTGGAAGTAGTGGGGGCAGGTTCGTTGGTATAATTTAAAAATAAATTGGATAGGCATATGGATGAGAAGGGAATGGAGGGTTATGGTATGAGTGCAGGCAGGTGGGACTAAAGGAAAATAATTGTTAGGCACGGAGTTGTAGGGCCGAGATGGCCTGCTTCCGTGCTGTAATTGTTATATGTTTATATGGTTATATAGGTAGCATTTGGAGTATTGCATCGAGTATCGATGGGTTTCGAGGTGTTTCGAGGGCTTTAGAGGGACTCGAGTGGTTTCGAGGGGTTTATAGAGGTTTAAAGGGATTGAGATGGGGTTCAGATAGGTTTGGAGGGATTTAAAAGGGTTCAGAGGGATCCGGGGGGGTTTAGAGGGGCTTATAGGGTTTTGAGCGATTTGGAGGGGTCCAGATGTGTTCGGAGGGGTTTAGAGGGCGTAAGATGGGCTTAGAGAGGTTTAGGAGGGTTCTGAGTTGTGCAGAGTGTTTTGGAGGGATTTAGAGGTTTTATAGGAGGTTTCGAGGTGTTTAGAGGCGTTTAAATGGGTTCTGAGGTGCTTAGAGTGGTTTAGATGTGTTTAGAGATGTTTAGGGCGATTTAGAGGGGTTTAAAGGAGACGATATAACCTTAGAGGAGTTCAGAGGGGTTCGGAGGTGTTCAGATATGTTTAGAGGGGTTTAGAGGGGTTTAGATAAGCTTCGACGTGGGTAGAGGAGTTAGAGGGGTTTAGAGTGGTATAGTTGTTTAGACGGGTGTACAGGAGTTTAGAAGAGTTCATATAGTTCCTGATGCGTTTATAGGTGTGAAGATGGGTTTAGGGGGTTTTAGAGCAGTTCAGATGATGTCTGAGGCGTTTAGAGTGGTCTAGAAGTGTTGAGAGGTGTTCAGCGGCGTACAGAGGGGTTTAGAGCGTTTTGGAGCAGAGCGGCTTAGAGGGGTTTCGAGGTGTTCAGATGGGTTTCGATGGGAGGGGTTACGAGTGCTTGAATGGTTTGGAGGAATTTAGAGGGGTCCAGAGTGGTTCTGAGGAGTTTAGAGAGGTTTAGAGCGGATTAGAAGGATGCAGATGTATTCAGAGGGTTTCAGGGGTTTGGAGGGGTTGAGAGATGTTAGAGGAGTTGCGAGGGGTTTCGAGGGGTTCAGAGCTTTTCAGAGGTGTTTAGAGGGGTTTCGAGTGGTTTCGAGGGGTTTCGAGTGGTTTCGAGGGGGTTCGAGGGGTTTCGAGTGCTTTAGAGTGGTCTCGAGGTGTTCCGATTGGTTTAGGCTTGTTTAGAGATTCATAGAGTTTCAGAGGGGGTTTGATTAATTTAGAGGGGGTTAGAAGGGTATACAGGGTTTGAGAAGGGTCAGAGGGTTTTGGACGATTTATAGGGGATGTGAGGTTTTTAGAGGTGTTCAAAGGGGTTCAGGGAACATTTGGGAGGTTTTGAGGGGTTCAGACGTGCTCGGATGTGCTTAGAATGGTTTAGAGGGTGTTAGAAGAGTACACATGAATTTAAGAGGGGCTCAGAAGGGTTTGGAGGGTTTATAGGGGTGGGGAGGTGTTTTGAGGTGTTTGAAGTGGCTCAGGGGTGTTTAGATGGATTTGGATGGGGTTACAGAGGTTTTGAGGGGTTAGAGGGGTTTTGAAGTGTATCAAGGGGTTTAATGCGGTTTAGAGGTGTTTAGAGGGGTTCAGTGGTGTTCGGAGTTGTTTAGAGGGGGTTAGCGAGGTTTAGAGGGGTTTAGAGCGTTGCACACGGGGTTAGATGTGTTGAGAGGGGTTCCGAGCAGTTTAGAGGGGGGTTCAGAGGTGTGTAGAGTGGTTCAGAAGTTGTCAGGGGTGTTTAGAGGGGTTTAGAGGGTTTCAACTGGGTTCAGATGGGGTTGGAGGGGTTTAGAGCGGTCTACAGGGATTAAGAGGCATTCAGATGGGTTCAGGGGGGTTTAGAGCGGTGTATATGCGTTTAGAGGTGTTTAAATGGGTCCACAGGGGGGTTTGAAGTGTTTAGAGGGGTTCTGAGTGGTTCGAAGGAATTTAGAGGGCTTTAGAGGGGTTTATAGGTGTGTTGAGTGCTTCAGAGGTATTCAGAGATGTTAGAAGGTGCTTAGATTGGTTCTGAGGGCTTTTGAGGTGCTTGGAGGTGTTTAGATGGGTTCAGAGGGGGGTTAGAGTGTGGTTAGAGAGGCTTAGTGACGTTTAGGGTGTTTCAGAGGCGTTCAGATGTGTTTAGTGGAGTTTAGAGGGCTTCGCAGGGGTTCCGATTGGCGGACGGGGGTTTGGAGGAGTTTGGAGTGGTTAAGAAGTGTTTAGGGGTGTGTAGAGGTGTTTAGAGGTGTTCAGAGAGGTTCAGAGTGGGTTGGAGGGGGTAGATGGGTTTAAAGGGATTAAGAGGCATTCAGAGGGGTTTAGAAGGGTTTAGAGAGGTTGGGAGTGGTTTATATGGGTTCAGATTGGTTTAGAGGGGTTTAGATTGGTTCAGAGTGCTTTAGAGTGATGTACAGTTCAGATGTATCCAGAGTCGTTTAGAGGGGTTTAGAGGGGATCGGAGGGCTTCAGAGCAGTTCTGATGGGTTCGGAGGGTCTTAGAGAGTTTTAGAATGGTTGAGAGGTGTTCAGAGGTGTATGGATGGATTTACAGCGGATTCGAGCGGGTTAGAGGGGGATAGAGGTGATTAGATGGCTTTGGTTGGGTTTAGACGGTTTTTTGAAGTGTTCGGAGAGGGTTCGATGGATTTTAAAGGGTCTTTGATAGGCTTAGAGGGGTTCAGAGGTACCCAGAGAAGCTTGGATGTGGTTAGAGGGGTTGAGATTGTGTTAGAGAGGTATACTGGGGTTCAGTGGGGCTCAGAGAGGCTTGGAGGGTTTATAGGGTTTGAGAGCTGTTCAGAGGTATTTAGATGTGCTCAGCTGGATTTAGAGTGGTTTCGATGGGGTTACCGGCGTTTAGAGGGGTTTAAAGGGGTATAAAGGTGTTTTGAATGGGTGAGAGGAGTTTAGAGTTGTCAGAGGTGGTCAGAGTTGTTCAGATGTGTTCAAAGTTGTTTAGAGGGGTTTATAGGGGTTTGGAGAGGTTTAGAGAGTTTTAGACGGGGTTAGAAGGGTTTGAGGAGGTCTATAGTGGTTTAAAGAGGGTTTTGACGTGTTCAGATTCGTTGAGAGATGTTTTGAGGGTTTAGAAGTATTTCGAAGGGGTTTGGAGGAGTTTAGAAGAGTTTCGCGGAGTTTAGGGGTGTTTGGAGATGTTTCGATGGGTTTAGATCGGGGTTTAGAGCGGTTTCGAGTGGTTTCGAGGGGTTTCGAGGGGTATCGAGGGGTTTAGATGGGTTTTGTGTGGTTTAGATGAAATTAGAGGAATTCCGAGGTGTTCAACGTTGTTTAGAGGGGTTTAGATGGGTTTAGAGGGGTTTATAGAGTTTTTGACGGGGTTAAATGTGTTAAAATGGGTTTCGAGCGGTTGAGACGGGTTTAGAGAGGATCATATGAGTTTAGAGGGTTTCAGATGGGTTTAGAGGTGTTTTCATGGGTTCAGAGTGGTTCGGAGAGGTTTGTAGTGGTTTAGAGTGGTGTAGAGCGGTTTAGAGGAGTGCAGCGGTGTGTAGAGAGGTTCAGAAGTTTTCAGGGGTGTTTAGAGGGGTATAGAGGAGTTCAACTGGGTTCAGATGGGTTTGGAGGGGTTTGGAGCGCTCAATAGGGATTAAGAGGCATTCAGATCGGTTCAGGGGGGTTTAGAGGGGTGTATAGGAGTTTAGAGGGGTTTAGATGGGTCCACAGGGGGTTGGAAGTGTTTAGAGGTGTTTAGAGGGGTTTGGATGGCTTTAGAGTGGTTCAGAGTGGTTCGGAGGTATTTAGAGGTGTTTAGAGGGGTCTATATGTGTTTTGTGTGGTTCAGAGGGGTTCACAGATGTTTGAATGTGCTTAGATAGGTTCAGAGGGCTTTTGAGGTGCTTGGAGGGCTTCAGATGGGTTCACAGGGTGTTTGGAGAGGCTTAGAGACTTTAGGGTGTGTCAGAGGCGTTCAGATATGTTTAGCGTGGTTTAGAGGGCTTCGGAGGGGTTCCGATCGATGGACAGGGGTTAGAAGGAGTTTGGAGGGGTTCAGAGGGCCTTAGAGAGCTTTAGAAGGGTTGAGAGGTGTTCAGAGGTGTATGGAGGGATTTAGAGCGGATTCGAGGGGATTCGAGCGGGTTAGAGGGGTTTAGAGGTGTTTAGAGGGGTTTAGATGGCTTTTGAGTTTAGAGGGGTTCACATGTGTTCTGAGAGGTTTAGATGGATATTAAAGGGGCGTAGATAGGCTTAGATGGGTTCAGAGGTGTCTAGAGTAATTTGGAGGTGGTTAGAGGGGTTGAGATTGTATTAGAGGGGTATACTTGGGTTCAGAGGGGCTCAGAGCGGCTTCGAGGGATTATAGGGGGTGAGAGCTGTTCAGAGGTGTTTAGATGTGTTCAGGGGGGTTTAGAGGGGTTGCGATGGGGTTAGAATGGTTTGAGGAGGTTTAGAGTGTTTTAAATAGGGTTTAGACGTGTTCAGATGCATTGAAATGTGTTTAGAAGTGTTTCGAATGGCTTTGGAGGGGTTTAGAGCATTTTCGCGGTGTTTAGTGGTGTTTGGAGGGGTTTCTATAGGTTTAAATGGGGTTTCGAGGGGTTTCGAGTGGTTTCGAGTGGTTTCGAGTGGTTTCGAGTGGTTTCGAGTGGTTTCGAGGGATTTAGATGGGTTTTGTGTGGTTTAGATGTAATTAGAGGGTGTTACGACTCCCGAATGCAGGTGCTTCAGGACCGCGTAACATAATTCAAAAACCAGGTTCAAGTTCAAAAATCTTTTAATTATTCAATGGAACACAAAACCCAAACCTGATTTAAACAACCCAGTCAGGGATATGGATGGACTAACAAACAATTAAACAGTGCTCTAGCCAGCCACGTAATGGACCGTCGAACCAGAGACTCTAAAACCTGCCTAAAGAGATATAACCCTGAAACAAAATACACGAAAACACTAGGGTCAGCCCTTATCCGTCCCAATTCAATATTTGTTAACAAGTAATGGTGAAAGTACACAAAGTTATATATCATGTGGCCAGGCCTTCCTCAGCTCACACCAGCAGGCTGCTCACAAGTCAGGGTCTACGAAGAAGAGAGAGAATCCTGGGAAACTCTGGTATTTAAGCTTCAGATGAGTCACCCGACACCTGACGCAGCTTGGCCAATCGGGTACAGGGGCCTTTAACCCATTGATTCCAGACTCACAGCCACGAGTCATGTACTCGGGAGAGAAAAAGAGAAAGGTAAGTACATAGCATTCACCGGGGGGGGGGGGCGCCTAACACCCCCACCCAAAGATACTGAATACGTTTCGGAAGAAGAGAGAAAAAAACCCACCACCAAATCCCAGAAACTATTCAGGAGCTCAAACACTACTGGCGCGACAAGGCGTCAGCCAAGACATTATCCTTGCCACGGATATGCCTGACCTCCAGGTTGTAGTCTTGCAGCTGCAAACTCCAGCTCATTAACCGCCGGTTTTTATTCTTCGTACTCTGCAAACATACAAAGGATTATGATCCGTGAGTCCGATGACAGGGACATTCGAGGAGCCAACATAAACCTCGAAATGATTCAGAGACATTAAAATAGCAAGGGCTTCTTTCTCAATGGTGGAGTACCACTTCTGATGACGATTAAACTTCTTAGAGAAGTACGAAACTGGATGCTCCACCGCATCTGAATCATCCTGTAGAAGAACTCTACCAAACCCATGATCACTAGCATCCACTGACAGCTTAAATGGACGCTCAAAATCAGGTGCCGCAAGCACAGGTGCGCGCACCAGAAGACCTTTAATATGATCAAAGGCGCGTTGACACTCTGCGGACCACACAAGAGCTACCTTCGGACTCAGCAAATCCGTCAAAGGGGCAGCCACCGCAGAGAAGTTTGGACAGAATCCTCTATAGTACCCAACCATAGCCAGATGCATACGTAGTTCAGTCCTAGAGGTTAGAGCAGGAAATGCGACAATATGCCCCACCTTTCCTCGAGAGTGCGAACCTGACCCCGGCCCACCACCTTACCCAGATACGTTACCGTGGCCTGGCCAAACTCACACTTCCCCAGATTGATCGTTAGGTTTGCCTCCGCTAGACGATGAAATACCTCCTTCAGATGACCGATGTTTTCGATCCACGACCTGGAGCACACAACCAAATCATCAAGGTATGCCTCACAGAAGGACACACCAGACAATATAATGTTCACCAACCGTTGGAAGGTTGCCGGCGCATTGCGCATCCCAAATGCCATTACCGTGTACTGAAGAAAGTCATCAGGCGTAACGAACGCAGAGTTCTCCCTCGCCCGCCTAGTCAAAGGGACTTGCCAATAGCCTTTTAACAAGTCCAACTTAGACACAAAATATGCACTTCCCACACTATCCACGCAATCCTCCATCCGTGGAAGAGGATAGCAATCCGGCTTAGTTACACCATTCACTTTCCGAAAGTCCGTGTAAAACCTGTCCTCCCCATTAGCCGTCGTAACCAGTAGACACAGAGAACTCCACAGACTACAACTAGGTTCAGCAGTGCCATGCCGCCGCATATAGTCAACCTGACTCTTTAGACGATGACGCTTGTCAGGGTTGACGCGATACGGATGCTGTTTAATTGTGGCAGCACCGGCCACGTCAATGTCATGCTACAGCACAGACGTCTGAGAAGGCACTTCTGAGAATAGTGACCCATATGACTACACCAAACCAAGCAGGTCATCCCGCTGACTTTCAGTCAAATGAGACAACCGCAAGGGAAGCGACTCCAAAGCCTCAGAGTTACACAGCTTTCCCTGCGTCACTGCCACAGACAACCGTGTCTCACCCACATCACCACCCGTGTCAGGGGCAGCACCACTGCAGCCAAAACATGCTTAGTCGAAACCGAAGGACACAGCTCCTCCCCATCAACCTCCACAGGCTCCAGCTCGTGGTACTGCTTCAGCATGTTGACATGACAGAGCTGAGTCTTACGCCTCCGATCAGGGGTACCAATAACGTAATCCCTCTCACTAACCTTCTTAACCACCTGATAGGGACCGCTATACCGAGCCAGCAGACTGGAACGAGGAATAGTCAACAACACCAGGACCTTGTCACCTGGAGAAAAATTCCTACTAGAAGCCTTCATGTCGAACCAGTCCTTCATCCTAGCCTGAGAAGAAGCAAGATTACCCATTGCCAGTTCGCATGCCCTCATCAGTCTAGAGCGAAAAGTACAGACGTGGTCTAAAATACTACGTTTTGTATCCTCCTGCAACCATTTCTCCTTCAGGACCCTCAACGGACCACGTGCAGTATGCGCGAACACCAGGTCAGCAGGACTGAACCCTAAAGACTCTTGCACGAACTCACGCACCGCAAACATAACTAGATGAACCCCCTCATCCCAGTCGTTTTCAAACTCCAGGCAGTAAGTCCTCAACATAGATTTCAAAGTCTGGTGAAAACTCTCGAGAGCCCCCTGGCTCTCAGGATGATACGCACTGGAGTAACAATGCTTAATATCTTACAACTTCATTACCTGTCCAAAAACCTTCGACATGAAGTTGGAACCTTGGTCAGTCTGCACAACCTTGGGCAAACCGAACAACAACAAAAACATAGTGCGAGACTTCACAATGGTAGGGGCAGTAATTTTACGCAGAGGGACCACCTCCGGAAAGCGGGTAGACGCACACATAATTGTTAATAAAAACTTGTTGCCCACCCTTGTCCGAGGTAGAGAACCCACACAATCAACTAGTATCCGCTCAAACGGCTCACCGACCACAGGGATTGGATATAAATGCGCAGGAACTATCGATTGGTTCGGATTCCTGCCACCTGGCAAATGTGACAACACCTGCACTGCTGTTTCACGTCCTTTTTCAACCCCGGCCAAACAAAATTCCGTAAGATACGGTCATACGTCTTATTGACCCCCAAATGTCCACCCAGAGGACCATCATGAGCCAAACAGAGTATCTCGTCCCTATACCGACGAGGTATGACAATCTGATCAACCACGCTCCAATCATCATGCCCAGATATATCCAAGGGAGACCACTTTCGCATCATTAAGCCATCCCTTAGAAAATACCCCTTTGCTGTGGAAACCATATCCCCCTCAGGCACCGCGCAGTCGAACAGATCAGATAAACCTGAATCACTCTTTTGCTCCTCAACCAGCCGGTCACGTGACAGCGACACCGTCACATTTCCAGACACTACCCCATCTTGAGATGTAGAAACACCCTTCACAACACAGGATTTATCATCCTGATCCCCAAAAATACTCTCACTCAGGTCCACTACATCCTCAAACTTCGCCTGGCTCTTAGCCATAGCCCTCGTGACAGCACAGGCTGCGAAGACCCTCGGATGCTGCATAGCCAATCTATCAGCACTCTGCACCATCGGAACAGCCGTCACCTCAGGAGTAACGAAAACTTTACCTCCTGCCAAGTCATTCCCCAAAATCACAGCAACCCCCCCAACGGGAAAACACGGCCGTAACCCAACAGTTACCCGGCCTGAAACCAACTCGGACTCGAGACTCACGGTATGCAAAGGCACTACTATGTCATCCATCCCGAATCCTACCACAGGGACACTTGACCCAACCGATGATTTCCCAGAAAACGGCAGTACAATATCCAATATAAAGGACTGAGTAGCACCAGTATCACGCAAGATGGATACTGGAACTCTATCACCCCCATCCTCCAGAGAAACAAAACCATTCATGATGAACGCAGAATAATTCCTACACTCATCAGACTCAGGCACCTCAGGTACCACAGGTGCCTTCTGTGTACCTACCAACGTCACAGGCTTTGCATTTTTCTGCTTCATAACGGGACACGACTTTAACATGTGCCCTCTCCCTCTACAATAATAGCACACAGGACCTTCCTTAGTCCTCAAATTTCCGTCAACCTTATCAGCTCGGACCTCCCCCTGTATCAACGTGCTGCCACTTGCAGGCACAGAAACACCTTTGACACTGACACCGGCGACACCACCACGATCAGCCGGCCGTGCACCAAAACTACAGGATCGTCCAACAAAATCAGTTTTATGAGTCAATACATACTCATCTGCCAACATCGCGGCTTTAGACACTTAATTCACCTTCTGCTCATTATGGTAAGTAGTAACCCTCTCAGTGAGACAGTTCTTATTGTCTTCAATAATCATCAAGGCCCGCAGTTGCCCTATATCCTTCAATCCTTGATAAGCGCACCACCTGTCAAAAAGTGCCTCCTTCTCCTTAGCAAACTCCACATAAGTCTGACTATCAAACTTCCTAAAGCGCCGGAATTTCTGCCGGTACGTCTCTGGAACTAATTCATAAGCCCTTAATACTGTAGACTTCACACACTCATAGTCCAGACTGCTTTCAACAGACAAAGACGAGTACACCTCCCGTGCTTTACCCACAAGGACACACTGCAATAGCAAGGTCCACACGTCCCTAGGCCACTTCAAGGACAAAGCCACCCGTTCAAGCACTGTGAAAACTTTTCCACATCCTTCTCACTAAACGGGGGAACCAGGCGGATGTTCTTGCTCATATCAAACTCCCGTTCCCTAGAAGAAACCCGGGAGGCACCCAATTCCTTCTCCCGCAGCCTAATCTCTGCCCTCTTGGTTTCCTCCTCAGTCATTGCCAGCTCTAACTCATTCAACCTAATTACTGCCTCCATGTCTTGACCAGGCTGAGCAGAAGGTGGGGGACTGTCTGCACAGCCAGGCAAACCCTCACTTTTCACCAAAGCAGACCATAACACCGTCTTTATAGACTGTTTCTTCGAATGCTTATCAATAGGCACGTCATAGTTCTCTGCCAGCAAAATCAAATGCTCCTTCCTACATCCATCAAACAACTCCCGACGAGGAGCCTCAACAATGACTTGCACCTTAAATTCCATATCAAATGTAGCACCAAACCACCAGCTAAACTCTGGGCACAAATGCTACCACAACCAGGGAAGAAAAAATTCCCTCACACACACAGACTTCCTCAGTCACCAGAAGCCTACCAAAAAAACCCCCCAAAACGTCTAGGGTCCTCACACCTTAGGACGAGCCCCCATTTTGTTACGACTCCCGAATGCAGGTACTTCAGAGCCGCGTAACATAATTCAAAAACCAGGTTCAAGTTCAAAAATCTTTTAATTATTCAATGGAACACAAAACCCAAACCAGATTTAAACAACCCATTCAGGGATATGGATGGACTAACAAACAATTAAACAGTGCTCCAGCCAGCCACGTAATGGACCGTCGAACCAGAGACTCTAAAACCTGCCTAAAGAGGTAGGGTTTTTTAAGGTAACCCTGAAACAAAATACACGAAAACACAAAGGTCAGCCCTTATCCGTCCCAATTCAATATTTGTTAACAAGTAATGGTGAAAGTACACAGAGTTCTATGACATGTGGCCAGGCCTTCCTCAGCTCACACCAGCAGGCTGCTCACAAGTCAGAGTCTACGAAGAAGAGAGATAATCCTGGGAAACTCTGGTATTTAAGCTTCAGATGAGTCACCCGTCACCTGACGCAGCTTGGCCAATCGGGTACTAGGGGCCTTTAATCCCTTGATTACAGACTCACAGCCACGAGGCCTGTACTCGGGAGAGAAACAGAGAAAGTTAAGTACATAGCATGCACCGGGGGGGGGGGGGGCGCCTAACAGAGGGGTGCAGAGAGGTTCAGCGTTGTTTAGAGGGGTTTATAGAGTTCTTGACGTGGTTAGATGGGTTAAAATTGGTTCCGAGCGGTTTAGACGGGTTTAGAGCGATTTAGAGGGGATCAGATGAGTTTAAATTGTTTCAGAACGGTTTAGAGGGGTTTACATGGGTTCATAGTGGTTCAGAGGGGTTTAGAGTGGTTTAGAGGGGTGTAGAGCGGTTTAGAGGTGTTCAGAGGTGTGTTGAGGGTTCAGAAATGTTCAGGGGTGTGTTGAGGTGATTAGAGGGGTTCAACTGGGTTCAGATAGGTTTGGAGGGGTTCGATGGGTTTGGCGGGATGAAGATGCATTCAGATCGGTTCAGGGCGGTTTAGAGGGGTGTATAGGAGTTTAGAGGGTTTGAGATGGGTCCCCAGGGGGTTTGAAGTGTATAGAGGAGTGTAGAGGGGTTTGGATGGCTTTAGAGGGGTTCAGAGTGGTTCGGAGGAATTTAGAGTGGTTTAGAGGGGTGTATATGTGTTTTGAGTGGTTCGGAGTGGTTCAGAGATGTTTGAAGGTGCTTAGATGGGTTCAGAGGGCTTTCGATGTGCTTGGAGGGCTTCAGATGGGTTCAGAGGGGGTTAGAGTGTGTTTAGAGAGGCTTAGGGACGTTTAGGGGGTTTTAGAGGCGTTCAGATGTGTTTAGATGGGTTTAGAGGTCTTCGGAGTGGTTCCGATCGATGGACATGGGTTAGAAGTGTTGAGAGGTGTTCAGAGGTGTATGGAGGGATTTAGAGCGGATTCGAGCGGGTTAGAGGGGTTTAGAGGGGTTTAGTTGGCTTTTGTTGTGTTTAGAGGGGTTCAGATGTGTTCGGAGAGGTTTAGATGGATTTTAAAGGGGCTTAGATAGGCTTCGATTGGTTCAGAGGTGTCTAGAGTAGTTTGGGGGTGGTTAGAGGGGTTGAGATTGTGTTAGGGTATACTGGGGTTCAGAGGGGCTCAGAGAGGCTTGGAGGGGTTATAGCGGTTGGGAGCTGTTCAGAGGTGTTTAGATGTGTTCAGGGGGATTAGAGGGGTTTCAATGGGGTTACCGGGGTTTAGAGGGGTTTAAAGAGGTATAAAGGTGTTTTGAATGGGGTAGAGGTGTTTAGAGTTGTGCAGAGGTGTTTAGAGTTGTGCAGAGGTGTTCAGAGTTGTTTAGAGGGGTTTATAGGGGTTTGGAGCGGATTAGATAGTGTTCGACGGGGTAGAAGGGTTTGAGGAGGTCTAGAGTGGTTTAAATGAGTTTAGACGTGTTCAGATGCGTTGAGAGGTGTGTAGAAGGGTTTAGAAGTGTTTCGAAGAGTTTTGGCGGGGTTTAGAGGGATTTCGCTGAGTTTAGTGGTGTTTGGAGGGGTTTCGAGGGATTTAGATGAGTTTCGTGTGTTCAGCGTTGCTTAGAGGGGTATATAGAGTTTTTGACGGGGTTAGATGGGTTAAATGGGTTCCGAGCGGTTTAGAGGGGTTTAGAGCGGTTTAGTCGGGTTCAGATGAGTTGAGAGGGTTTCACTGGGGTTTACACGGGTTCAGAGTGGTTTGAGAGCTGTAGAGGTGTTTTGAGGAGTTCAGATGGTTCCACAGTGGTTTAGGCAGAGTTCAATGGGGTTTAGACGTGTTGAGAGGAGTTGAAAGGTGTTTAGATGAAGTGTGTGATATTTGGAATGGTTTCGAGGGGTTTAGCTGGGGTTTAGAGGGGTTTCGATGGGTTTGGAGGGATTTAGAGGGGTGTATTGTGGTTTAGAAGTAATTAGACGGGTTCAAATGTGTTCAGAGGGGTTCGGAGGGGTGTAGATATGTTTAGAGGGGTTCACAGGCGTTTAGAGGGTTTCAGAGGGGTTTAGATGTCTTTAGACAGGTTCGGAGTGATTTACATGTGTTAGATGGGTTCAGAGGGGTTGTAGGGGTTTGGAGGTCTTTAGAAAGGTGTAAAGGGATTTAGAGCGTTTCATAGGTGTTCAGATGGTTTAGAGGGGTTTATAGGGATTTACGTAGAGGCGTTCAGAGTATCTTCGCGGTGCTTAGAGGAATTCACAAGTGTTTAGAGAGATTTGTAGGGATTTTGAGGGGATTAGAATGGTTTAGAGGTGTCCAGATGGGTCAAGAGCTGTTTAGAGGGGTCTGGAGGGGTTTAGAGGGGTTTAGGGGCGTTTGGAGGGGGTTTAAAGGGTTTAGAGGGATTTCGAGCAGGTTTCTAGGGGTGTAGATGAGTGTACATGTGTTTAGAAGGATTTGGTGGGTTTAGAGCGGGTTCGAAGGGTTTCGAGATGTTTAGAGTGGTTTCATGTGGTTTCGAGGGGTTTCGAGTCCTTTTGCGGGGTTCAGATGGGTTCTGAGGGGTTTAGAGGCGTTCACAGAGGTTGGAGGGTTTTAGAGGGAATAGTGATTTTGCGGTGTTTAGAGAGGTTTACATGGGTCCAGACGGGTTCTGAGGGGGTTTGCGCGGGTTGGAGGG
Organism: Amblyraja radiata; assembly: GCF_010909765.2. Lineage (NCBI taxonomy): Eukaryota > Metazoa > Chordata > Chondrichthyes > Rajiformes > Rajidae > Amblyraja > Amblyraja radiata. The sequence goes on from NW_022630152.1 coordinate 132,708, forward strand.
ATTTAAAGGGATCTAGACGAGTTTAGAGAAGTTCAGAAGGGTTCAGAGGAGTTTAGAGGGAGTTTGAGGGGGTGTGAGGGGTTCATATGGGTTCAGAGGCGTTTAAAGGGGTTGAGAGCGTTCAGAGGGTTTTCAGAGGGGTTGGGATAAGTTTAGAGGGGGTTAGATTGGTTCAGAGGGTTTCAGAAGGGTTTAGAGTGACTTAGAGGGGTGTCGATGAGTTTATAGGAGTTCAGATGGGTCCTGAGAGGGTTTGGAGGGAGTTTAGATGGTGTTCAATGGGGTTTAGACGTGTTCAGAGGGGTTGAAAGGTGTTTAGATGAGTTTTGAGATGTTTGGAGGGGTTTGGAGAGGTTTAGCTGGGGTTTAGAGGCGTTTCGAGGGGCTTCGACGGGTTTCGAGGGGGTTAAATGGTTTAAAGTGGTTTAGAAGGAATTAGAGGGGTCTAGACGTGTTCATAGGTGTTCGGAGGGATTTAGAAAGGGTAGAGGGTTTCACATGCGTTTAGGGGGTTTCAGAGGGGTTTAGGGGTTTAGAGCGTTGGATGGGTTTAGAGGTCTTTTGACAGGTTCGGAGGGATTTGCATGTGGTTAGATGGGTTCAGAGGGGCAGGAGGAGTGTGGAGGTCTTTAAACTATGGGGAATTAGAGATGTTCAGAGGTGTTCAGATGGTTTAGTGGGGTTTGGAGGGATTTAGAGGCGTTCTGAGTATTTTAGCGGTGCTTAGAGGGATTCACAGGAGTTTATAAAGGTTTAGAGATATTTTGATGGGCTCAGAATGGTTTAGAGGTGTCCAGACGGGTCAAGAGCTGTTTAGATGTGTTTAGATGGGTTTAGAGTGGTTTAGGGGTATTTGTCGCATGTTTGAATGGTTTAGAGGGGTTTCGAGTAGGTTTCTAGGGGTGTATATGAGTTTGCATGGGTTTCTGGGGGAGTAGATGCGTTTACAGGTCCCTTGGGCAAGAGTGACTATCATATGGTTGAGTTCTTCATTAGGATGGAGAGTGACTTTGTTAATTCAAAAACAAGGGTCCTGAACTTCAAATAATGTGACTTTGAGGTTATGAGACGTAAATTGGCCAAGATAGACTGGCAAATTATTCTTAAAGGGCTGACGGTGGATATGCAATGGAAGGCATTTATAAAACTGCATGGATGAAACCAAAAAGAGATGTCGTTTTCCAAAGGTACACAAAAATGCTGGGGAAACTCAGCGGGTGTAGCAGCATCAATGGAGCGAAGGAAATAGGCGACAGTCTGAAGAAGGGTTTCGGCCCGAAACGTCGCCTATTTCCTTCTCTCCATAGATGCTGCTGGACGCGCTGAGTTTCTCCAGCATTTTTGTGTACCTGTCGTTTACCAAAGGTGGGTATTTACTGAATGGCTGAAATGTGACTTTCTGGTCAATGTGAGTAACCTGGAACTGTCTGTAGAATCGTTCGTCCTCTCTCCAGAACAAGTGTTCATCCCAGTTTGTCAAAATAATAAATCAGGGAAGGTAGAACATCCGTGGATAACAAGGGAAATCAGGGATAGTATCAAAACAAAAGATGAAGCGTAGAAATTAGCAAGAAAAAGCAGCCTTCCAGGGGACTGGGAGAAATTCAGAGTTCAGCAGAGGAGGACAAAAGGCTTAATTAGGAAAGGGAAATAGATTATGAAAGAAAACTGGCAGGGAACATAAAAACTGACTGCAAAAGTGTTTATAGATATGTAAAGAGGAAAAGATTAGTTAAAACAAATGTAGGTCTCTTGCAGTCAGAAACAGGAGAATTGATCATGGGGAACAAGGACTTGTCAGTCCAATTGAATAACGACTTGGTTTCTGTCTTCACTAAGGAAGACATAAATAATCTGCCGGAAATAGCAAGGGACCGGGGGTTAAATGAGATGGAGGAACTGAGTGAAATCCAGGTTAGCCGGGAAATGGTGTTAGGTAAATTGAATGGATTAAAGGCCGATAAATCTCCAGGGCCAGATTAGTTGCATCCCAGAGTACTTAAGGAAGTAGCCGCAGAAATAGTGGATGCATTAGTGACATTTTTAAAAAACTCTTTAGATTCTTGAGTAATTCCTGAGGACAGGAGGGTAGCTAATGTAACCCCACTTTATAAAAAGGGAGAGAGAGAGAAAATGGGGAATTACAGACCAGTTAGTGTAACATTGGTGGTGGGGGAAATTATGGAGTCAGTTATTAATGATGGGATCGCAGCACATTTGGAAACTGGTGAATACATTGGACAAAGTCAGCATGGATTTATGAAATGTAAATCAAGTCTGACAAATCTTATAGAATTTTTCGAGGATGTAACTAGTAGAGTGCATAAGGGAGAACCAGTGGATATGTTATATCTGGACTTTCAGAAGTCTTTCGACAAGGTCCCACATAAGTGATTAGTATACAAACGTAAAGCACACGGTATTGGGGGTTCAGTATTGATGTGGACAGAGAACTGGCTGGCAGACAGGAAGCAAAGAGTAGGAGTAAACGGGTCCGTTTCAGAATGGCAGGCAGTGACTAGTGGTGTACCGCAAGGCTCAGTGCTAGGACACCAGCTATTTACAATATATATTAATGATCTGGATGAGGGAAATGAATGCAACATCTCCAAGTTTGCGTATGGCACGAAGCTGGGGAGCAGTGTTAGCTGTGAGGGGGATGCTAGGAGGCTGCAAGGTGACTTGGATAGATTGGGTGAGTGGGCAAATGCATGGAAGATGCATTATAATGTGGATAAATGTGAGGTTTTCCACTTTGGTGGCTTAGACTAGTATCTGAATGTTGTCCGATTAGGAAAAGGGGAGATGCAACGAGACCTGGGTGTCATGGTACACCAGTCATTGAAAGTAGGAATGCAGGTGCAGCAGGCAGTGAAGAAACCAAATGGTATGTTAGCATTCATAGCAAAAGGATTTGAGTATAAGAGCAAGGAGGTTCTACTGCAGTTGTACAGGGTCTTGGTGAGACCGCACCTGGAGTATTGCGTACAGTTTTGTTCTCCTAATCTGAGGTAAGACATTCTTGCCATAGAGGGAGTACTGAGAAGGTTCACCAGACTGATTCCTGGGCTGGCAGGACTTTCTTATGAAGAAAGACGGGATAGACTCGGCTTGTACACGCTAGAATTCAGGAGATTGAGGGGGGATCTTATAGAAACTTACAAAATACTTAAGGGGTTATACAGGCTAGATGTAGGAAGATTATACCCGATGTTGGGGAAGTCCAGAACTAGGGGTCACAGTTTAAGGATAAGAGGGAATTATTTTAGGACCGAAATGAGAAAATTATGTTTTACACAGAGAATGGTGATTCTGTGGAATTCTCCGCCACAGAAGGTAGTCGAGGCCAGTTCATTTGGCTATATTTAAGAGGGAGTTAGATGTGGCCCTTGTGGGTAAAGGGATCAGGGGGTATGGAGATAAGGCAGGGATGGGCTACTGAGTTGGTTGATCAGCCATGATCATATCGAATGGCGGTGCATATTCGAAGGATCGAATGGCCTACTCCTGTACATATTTTCTATGTTTCCAGGGGTATAATTGGGTTTGGTGTGGTGTAGAGCGTGTTCGAGGGGTGTCGAGGAGTTTAGAATGGTTTCAAGTGGTTCCGAGGGGTTTCGTGTCGTGTTTGGCGTTCAGAGGTGTTCTGAGGGGTTTAGAGGCGTTTAGAAAGGGTTACTTGTTCAGAGGGGTTCGGAGGGTTTTCGAGGGACAAATGATTTAGAGGTGTGTAGAGAGGTTTACGTGGGTACAGACGGGTTCAGAGGGGGTTGGAGCTGTTTGGATGGATTTAGATGGATTTAGATGGGTTTAAAGGAGTTAAGAGGGGTTCAGAGCTGTTTAGAGGGATTTTGAGCGTGTGAGGGGTTCAGAGGGGTTTAAAGGGGTACGAGCGTTTTGGAGATGTTTAGATGTGTTTAGAGGGGTTTTAAGTGGTTTAGCGTAGATAAATTTGTTTAGTTTGGTTTAGAAGGGTTTAGATGGGGTTGGAGGGTTGCAGGTGCGTTAAGAAGTGTTTAAAAGGGTTTGAATGGTTTAGAGAAGTGTTCAGAAGTGTTCGGAGGTGTTTCGAGGTGTATGGAGAGGTTTAGATGGTTTCACAAGGGTTTATAGAGGTTTGGAGGGTTTCGCAAAGGTTTATAGAGGTTTAGAGGTGTTCAGTGGTTTAGAGGGGGTTGGAGGGATTTAGAAGGGGCTTAGAGGGGTTAAGAGGTGTTCAGAGGGGTTTACATGGGTTCAGATGCGTTTACAGGCGGTTGGAGGGGTTTAGAGTTGTCTAGACAGGTTTAGAGGGATTTAGAAGCGTTCATAGGTGTTCAGATGGGCTTCGAGGGGTTTATAGAGGTTTAGAGGGGTTCAGTGGTTTAGATGAGTTTAGAGGGGTTTGGAGGGATTTAGAGGGGCTTCGAGGGGTTTAGAGGTGTTCAGAGGGGTTTAAAGGCGATTAGAGGCGTTTAGAGGGCCCATAGAATTCAGAGCGGTTTGGAGGGGTTCAGATGTGTTTAGTGGGGTTCGGAGTGGTTTAGAGGGGTTTGGAGGTGTTTCGCCAAGTTACAAGGGTAGAAGGTTGGTTCAGGAGTGTTCAGATAGTGAAGAAACTTTCAGAGGGGTTCAGAGTGGTTTGGACGTGTTTAAAGTGGCTCATAGGGGTTCCGAGGGTGTTAGAGGTGTTTAGAGTGATTTAGAGGGATTTTGAGAGGATCAGTGGTGTTCAGATTGGGTTGGAGGTGTTCAGATGGGTGTTGAGAGGTTCTGATGGGTTCTGAGAAGTTTGGAAGGGTTTAGAGGAATTTAGAGGGATTTCCAGGTGTTCAGTGTGGTTCGGTGGGGGATTGAGGGGTTTTGAGGGGGTTAGAGCGGTTCGGAAGTGGTCAGATGTGTTTAGAGGGGTTCGGAAGGGTTCAGAGAGGTTTAGAGGGGGTATATATGGGGTTTGAGGGTTTCAGATGGGTTCAGAGTCGTTTATAGAGACTGTTTCGGCCCGAAACGTTGCCTATTTCCTTCGCTCCATAAATGCTGCTGCATCCGCTGAGTTTCTCCAGCATTTTTGCGCACCTTTTATCGAGGCTTAGTTGTTTGGAGAGGTTAAGAGGAGTGTAGCGGGGATCGGAGGCTTTTCGATGGTTTCAGATGTGTTTAGAGGGTTTCAGAGTATTTCAGAGTAGTTTGGACGGGTTTAGACGGGATTAGAGCGGTTTAGAGAGGTTTAGAGGGGTTCAGGGCATTTCAGAGTGAATTAGAAGGGCTTAGAGTTGGGTTAAAGCGGCACAGAGAGGTTCAGAGGGGTTCCAATGGGTTTAGAGGTTTCAAGTGGTTTGGAGGGGGTTTAGAGGGGTTCAGTGGTGTTCAGTGGGGTTAGATGTGTTTAGTGAGGTTTAGAGTGGTTTATATGGGTTTGGAGGTGTCCTGAGGTGCTCAAATGATATTTGAGGTGTCCAGAGGGGTCCAGAGGAGTTTGGAGTAATTATTGGAGTTTAGAGGTGTTTGTAGGGATTTCAAAGTTTTTAGAGGGGTTTCCAGCAGGGTTCTAGGGCTATAGAGGTGTTTACAGCGGTTTCGATGGGTTTAGAGGGGGTTAGGGCGGTTCAGCGCGGGTTCCAGGGGTGTCGAGATGTTTAGAGTGGTTTCAAGGGGTTCCGAGAGGTTTTGAGGGGTTCAGATGGGTTCTGAGGGAGTTTATATGGGTTTAGAGGGGTTTAGAAGAGTTCCGATGTGTTCAGAATGTTTCAGAGTGGTTTAGAGAGGTTTAGAGGGGTTTAGAGGGATTTAGTGGTTCTAAGCGATTTAGATGGGTTTAGAGGGGTTCGGAAGTGTTCAGAGGTGTTTAGTGAGATTTATAGGGGTTTCAGGGGATCAGAGGCTGTTTCGGCCCGAAACGTTGCCTATTTCCTTCGCTCCATAGAAGCTGCTGCATCCGCTGCGTTTCTCCAGCATTTTTGTGTACCGTTTATAGAGGCGTAGTTGTTTGGAGGGGTTTAGAGGGGTTCATATGCGTTTCGAGGGTTTCAGAGTGGTTTAGAGGGGGTTTTAGAGGTTTACAATTATTTAGACAGGTGTAGAGGGATTTAGATTGGTTCAGGAGTGGTCAGGTAGTTTCGAGAGTTTCATTTAGAGGTGTTTAGAGTGGTTAGGAGGGATTTAGAGGGGTTCAGTCGTGTTTAGAGGGGTTAGAGGTGCTTAAAGGGGTTTAGAGTGTTTTATATGTGTTTGGAGGAGTCCAGATGTGCTCATAGGGGTTTAGAGTTGTCTAATGGGGTTCAGAGGAGTTTAGAGGGGTTCATAGGGGTTTAGAGGTGTTTGGAGGGATTTCAAAGTGTTCAGAAGGGTTTCCAGCAGGTTTCTAAGAATGTAGAGGAGGTTACAGCAGGTTCGATGGGTTCGGATGTGGTTGAGAGCGGTTTAGAGATGTTTAGATGTGTTTATGGTGATTCAGAGTGGTTTCCAGGCTATAAGATGTGTTTAGATTGGTTTAGAAGAGTTTATAGGGGCTTAAATGTGGGTAACAATGGTTGAAAGAGGTCCAGATGCGTTTAGAGATGTTTTAGAGGTGTTTAGAGGGCCTCGGAGTGGTTTAGAAGGGTTCAGATGGGATTGGAGCGGTTTAAAGGTCTTTAGACAGGTTACTAGTGATTTGGATTGGTTCTGGAGTGTTCAGATAGTTTAGATGGTTTCAGAGTGGTTTGGACGGGTTCAGAGCAGTTCAGAATGCTTTAGAGTGGTTTACAGTGGCGTCACTGCGGCTCAGAGGGGTTCAGAGTGGTTCAGAGTTGTTTAGAGTGGTTTGGACAGCTTTAGAGGGGTTCAGTAGTGTTCGGAGGGGGCCAGAGGTGTGTAGAGTGGTTGAGAGAGGTTTGGAGGGTTTAAGAGGTTCTCAGAGGGTTTAGACTGTCCAAATGGGTTTAGATGGGTTTTGATGGGGTTACAAGTGTTTGGAGGAGTTTCGACGTGTTTAGAGGGGTTTCGACCTGGTTTCTTAGGGTTTAGAGGAGTTTACAGGGGTTGGATGGATTTAGTGGTTCAGAGGTGTTTAGATGGTTTTAGAGGGGTTCCGAGATGTTCAGAAGGGTTAAGATGGGTTTAGAGGAATTTATAGGGTGTTTGAGGGGTTCAGAGGGGTGCAGATGGGTTTACAGGGGATTGGAGGGGTTTAGATGTCTTTAGATAGCTTTCGAGGGATTTAGATTAGTTCAGGAGTGTTGAGATAGTTTAGAGGGTTTCCGAGTGGATTTGAGCAGTTTAGAGTGGCTAAGAGCTGTTCAGAGTGAATTAGAGGGGTTTAGAGGTGGGATACAGAGGTTCAGAGGGGCTCAGATGGGTTCCGAGGGGCTTAGAGGTGTTCAGTGTTGTTCAGATTAGGTTAGAGGTGTTTAGAGGGGTTTTGAGTTATTTATATGGGTTTGGAGTGGTTTAGAATAGTTTATCGGGGTCTAGAGGTGTCTGGAGAGGTTTAGAAATGTTTAGAGGGGTTTCCAGCATTATTCTAGGGGTGTAGTGGAGTTTACAGCGGTTTCGATTAGTTTAGAGAGGTTTGGAGCGGGTTCGATGGGTTTCGAGTTGTTTAGAGGGGGTGCGGGTGGTTTTGAGGGGTCCAGATGGGTTCTGAGGGGTTTGGAGGGGTGTATTGCGGTTCAGAGGGGTTTCGAGGGGCTTAGAGGTATTTAGAGGGGTTTAGCGTGGTTCAGAAGGGTTCAGAGGGGTTTATGTGGAATTAGAGGGGGTTTGTGGGGTTCACAGGGGTTCGGAAATGTTTAGAGGGGTTGAGATAGGTTTAGAGATGTTTAGAGTTGTTTAGAGTGGTTTAGAGAGGTTACGTTGTGTTTAGATTGGTTAACCTCCGCTTAGTCTCACCGATGTAGTCGTTCCTGGTGCGTCAGAGGTCCACCTGTATCTCATCCAACCTCATCTACTGCATCCGCTGCTGTAGATGTCAGCTGATGTACATCAGTGAGACTAAACGGAGGTTGGGCGATCGTTTCGCCGAACACCTCCGCTCGGTCCGCAAGAACCTACCTGACCTCCCGGTGGCTCAACACTTCAACTCCCCCTCCCATACCCAAGCCGACCTCTTTGTCCTGGGTCTCCTCCATTGCCAGAGTGAGCAACACCGGAAAATGGAGGAACAGCACTTCATATTCCGCTTGCGGAGCCTGCATCCGGAGGGCATGAACATTGAATTATCCCAATTGTGTTAGCCCTTGCTGTCTCCTCCCCTTCCTTAGCGCTCGAGGTGTCACCTCCTATCCCCCAACCCTCGGCTCCTCCTTCCCTTTTTTCCTTCCTTCTCCCTGCCACCCCCTATCAGTCTGAAGAAGGGTTTCGGCCCGAAAAGTTACCTATTCCCTTCGCTCCATAGATGCTGCTGCACCCGCTGACGTTCTCCAGCATTTTTGTGTACATTAGGATGGATTTAGATTGGTTCAGGAGCGCTCAGATAGTTTTGAGGGTTTCAGAGCGGTTCAGCGTAGTTTGGAGGGGTTTTGGAGGTTGGATGGGATTAGAGTGGTTACATATGTTGGGAGGGGTATCGAAGTGTTTAGAGGGGTTTCGAGCAGGTTTCTAGGGGTGAAGGGTAGTTTACATGGGTTCGATGGGTTTGGTGGGGTTTAGAGCGAGGTCGATGGATTTAGAGGGGTTCAGAAGGGTTAAGAGGGGTTTTGAGGAGTTCAGAGGGGTTATGGGGGGAATGGGTGGGTGTAGAGGGGTTTAGAAGAGTTTTGATGCGTTCAGAGTTGTTCAGAGTGGTTTAGAGGGGTTTAGAGGGATTTAGTGGTTCAGATGGATTTAGAATGGTTTAGACGGTTTCAGAAGGGTTCAGATGGGTTTAGAGAGATTTAGGGGGGTTGAGAGGTTCATATGGGTTCAGAGGGGAGTTGTGGGGTTGAGAGCGGTTTAGAGATGTTTAGAGGTGTTTAAGGGGGGTTATAGTGGTTTAGAGTGGTTACGACGTGTTTAGATTGGTTTAGAGGGGTTTAGAGGTGCTCAGAGGGTTTTAGATATGTTTAGAAAGGTCCAGATGGGTTTAAAGGGGGTTTAGAGGGGTTTAGAGGTGGATACATGCGTTTGGAGGGGTTTCGCAGAGTTTCGAGGGGTTTCGAGCAGGTTTCTAAGGGTGTGGCGGAGTTTACAAGGGTTTCGGGTGGTTTAGAGGGGTTTGCTGTAGGTCGAGCGGTTTCGAGGTGTTTAGAGTGGTTTCAAGGGGTTGTGCGCGGTTCAGAGGCGTTCCGTGGGGTTTGGAGCGATTTGGAGGGGTTGAGTGGTTTTGAGGAGTTTCGAGGGGTTCAGACTGGTTCAGATGGGATTAGATGGGGTTTGGAGGGGTTTACAGGGGTTTAGTGGTTCAGATGGTTTCGGAGGGTTTTAAAGGGGCTTAGTGATTTAATAATAATAATAATAATGCATTTTATTTGCTGGCGCCATTCTGGACACACAAGGACACCTTACAGGACAAAATCATAATACATTTATCAATATTAAAATCAAGTTGATTAAAAACAAAAACAAAACCAAAAAAAATACACAAAACATTTTAAGTCATTAAAATCAGGGTGAACATGGTGAAAGTTATGTCGGGTATGCTAATCTAAACAGGTGTGTTTTGAGTTGTGATTTGAATTGATCGAAAGTGTCCAGGTGACGGATGGGAGGTGGGAGAGTGTTCCAGAGACGTGGGGCAGAGCAGCTGAAGGCTCTGGCACCCATAGTGCTGAGTCTAATTGTGGGGACAGTTAAAATTGCAGCTGAGGAGGAACGAAGTGACCGGGAAGGAGTGTATAGTAGCAGCAGGTCAGAGAGGTATTGGGGAGCAAGGTGGTGTGGGGCTTTGAAGGTCAGCAGTATAATCTTGCAGTTAATCCGGTGGTGCACAGGGAGTCAGTGGAGCTGAGTGAGGATGGGTGTGATGTAGTCCGATGATCTGTTGCGGGTGATGATCCGGGCTGCAGAGTTCTGATTGCATTAGAGGTGTTTAGAGAGGTTTATATGGATACAGATGGGTTCAGAGGGGTTCGGAGGGTTTGGAGGGTTTTAGAGATATTTAGTGGGGTACAGAGGGGTTCAGAAGACTTCAGAGAGTTTTAGATGGATTTTGAGGGGTTTTGAGGGGGTCAGAGGGGTTCATAGGTGTTCAGAAAGGTTTAGTGATAGAGAGCGTTTAGATGGGTGTGGAGTATTTTAGAGTAGTTAATGTGTGCTTAGATTCGTTTAGATGTGTTTAGAGGGGTTTAGAGGTGTGCAGGTGGGTTTAGAGGGGTTAATGGGATAAAAGGTGTTTAAAGGGGTCCAGAGGCGTTCAGTTTAGAAGTGTTCAGAGCTGTTCCGAGCTGCTCGGGTGGGTTTAGAGGGGTTTGGAGGATTTTGGAGGGGGATTTTGGAGGGGTTTAGAGTGTTCCACATGTGTTTATAGAGGTTTAGAGTTGTTTGGAGGTGTTTAGAGGGGTTTAGATGCGTTTAGAGAGGGTCAGTGGCGTTTTGAGGGGTTTAGAGGGGCTTACATTGGGTTGGAGGGATTTAAAGGTGTTTAGACTGGTTTAGAGGGATTTATAGGGGTTCATAGATGTTCAGAGGGATTTCAAGGGATTTAAAGCGGTCTAGAAGGGTTCAGAATGATTTAGAGTAGATTTAGAATGACATGTGAGTGTAGAGGTGTTTGGAGGGGTTTTGAAAGATCTGGAGGGGTGTCGAGGGGTTTCTAGGGGATTCGATGAGTTTACAGGGTTCTCGAGGGGTTTCGAGGTGTTTAGTGCGGTGTCGAGGGGTATCGACGTGGTTCGAGTGGTTCAGAGGGGTTTACTGTGATTTAGATTGGTTTAAAGATGGTTAGAAGGGTTTAGTGGGGACCATAGGCGTTTAGTGTGGTTTAGAGGGGGTTAGATCGGTTCAGAGGGGTTTAGAGGAGTTCACTAGGGTTTAAATCGGTTTAGAGGGGACTAGAGGGGTTTAGAGGGGTTTGCCGGGGTTTACTGTGATTTACGTGTTTAAAGGGATTTAGATGTGTTTAGAGCGGTTTAAATGCGATTTAGACGGATTTGGAGGGGGTTTAGAGGGGTTTAGAGGGGTTTAGATGGGCTTACATGGGTTTACAGGGGTTTAGAGGGACAGGGCGGCTTTTAGTGGTTTAGGGGGTTTTCGTGGTTTCCACAGTTCTAGATGAGTTTAGAGGGATCAGAGGTGTTTACAAGGGGTTTACAGTGGTTTGGAGGGGTTTAGAGGGGTTTGGAGCGGTTTAGGGGGTGTTTGGAGGGGTTTAGAGGTGTTTGGAGATATTTGAAGCGGTGTGTTGTTGTTTAGAGGGGCATGGAGGGGTGAACAAGGGTTTGGAGGCGTTTAGAGGGGAGTACAGGAGTTTACACGTGGTTTCGACGGGTTTAGAGGTGTTTAGAGCTGTTTCGAGTGGTTTCGAGCTGGTATCTGGGGAATTGGAGGGGTTTAGAATGGTGCAGGTGAGTTTAGATGCGTTTAGACGTGTTTTGAGGCGTTTAGCTGGGTCCAGAGAAGTTCAGATCGGTTTAGATTGGTTCAGATGTGTTCAGCGGGTTTCCGAGGGGTTTATATGGGTTTGGAAGGTTTTAGAGGGGTTCAGACGGATGTATAGAGGTTCAGTGGTTTGAAGGGATTTAGAGGGGGTAAGATAGGTCCAGAGGCGTTTAGAGAGGTTCAGAGGGGTTTAGTGGGGGTTGGAGAGGTTTAGAGGTCTTTAGACAGGTTTCGGGGATTTAGAGATGTTCAGAGGTGTTATGATGGATTAAAGGGTTTCAGAGGGCTTCAGAGAGGTTTAAACTGGTTTAGGTCGGTTTAGATGGATTTAGATGGCGGGTTTAAGATATGTTTATAAGGGGTTAGATGTGTTTAGATGAGTTTAGAGGTGTTTAGATGGGTTTAGAGGTGTTTAGAGAGGTTTAGGTTTGGAGGGTTTCAGAGGGGTTTAGATGTGTTTCGATGAGATTGGAGGGGTTAAGAATATATTAGAGTTGTTTAGAGGGATTTTCAGGGGTTTACAGGAGTTTACAGACCTTTATATGGCTTTCGATGGGTTCAGAGGGAATTACAGGGGTTTAGTGGGGTTTAGAGGTGTTTAAAGTGGTTTAGAGAGGTTTAGAGTGATTTTCATGGAATTAGAGGGGTTTACAGGTGATTTACAGGGTGGTTAGGGCGTTTAGATGGTTTTACAGACGTTTAGAGGGGTTTAGAGTGCTTTGGAGGGGTTGAGATGTGTTTAGAGGGGTTTCGAGGTGTTTAAATAGTTTACAGGTGTTTAGATGGGTTTAGAGGTATTTAGAGGGGTTTTGAGGGGTTTTGAGTTGTTTGGAGCTGTTTGGAGCGGTTTAGATGCGTTTACTTGTATTTATATGGGGTTCACGGGAGTTTAGGTGCGTTTACAGGGGGTGTAGGTGAATTTACACGTGCTTTCAGCAGTTCGCATGGGTTTTGACTGGTCTGGAGAGGTTTAGAGGGGGTTCAGGAGCTTTGATGTGTTTACAGGGGTTTAGAGGTGTTTATAGGGGTTTACTGTGGTTTAAATGTGTTGAGAGGGGTTTAGAGGTGCTTAGCGCGGTTTACATGTGATTTAGACGGATGTGGAGGGGGGTTTAGAGGGGTTTAGATGGGCTTACATGGGTTCACAGGGGTTTAGAGGGACATGAGGTTTGGAGTGGTTTAGGGGTGTTTCGTACTTTCCGCAGTTTTAGATGAGTTTAGAGGGGTTTATAGGTGTTTACAAGGGGTTTGCAGTGGTTGGGGGGGGGGGATTTAGAGGGGTTTAAATGGGTCTAGAGGTATTTGGAGCAGTTTGGAGGGGTTTAGAGGGGTTTCAAGATGGTTGGAGCGGTTTGGTGGGGTTTAGAGGGGCATAGAGGGGTTTACCGGGGTTTGGATGTGTTGTTTATACGTGTTTACAGGAGTGTACACGTGGTTTCGGCGGGATTAGAGGGGGTTACAGGCGCTTCGAGTGGTTTCGAGCGGGTATCGGGGGGCTTCGAAGGGACTAGAGGGATTCAGGTGGGTTTAGAGGGCCTTAGAGGTGTTTAGAGGCGTTTAGAGGCGTTTAGATGGGTCTAGAAAAGTTCAGAACTGTTTAGATGAGATCAGATATGTCCAGAGGGGTACCGAGGGGGTTAGATGGGTTCGGATGGTTTTAGAGGGGTTCAGACGAATGTATAGAAGTTTAGTTGTTTGTAGGGATTTAGAGGGATGTTAGAGAGGTCCAGAGGTGTTTTGAGGGGTTCAGATGGGTTGGAGGGGTTTATAGGTCTTTAGACAGGTTTCGAGGGATTTGGAGTGGTTCAGAGGTGTTCGGATGGTTTAAAGGGTTTCAGAGGGTTTCAGAGAGGTTTAGACGGGTTTAGAGCGGTTTAATGGGTTTACAGGCGGTTGGAGGAGTTTAGATGTGTTTAGAAGAGGTTATAGGTGTTTAGATGGGTTTAGAGGTGTTTAGATGAGTTCAGACGGGGTTAGAGGGGTTTAGAGGGGTTTAGAGGTGGTAGAGTGGTTTATAGTCGTTTAGAGGAGTTTAGAGGTGATTAGAGAGGTTTAGTTTTGGAGTGTTTCAGAGGGGTGTAAATGGGTTTAGATGTGTTTGGAGCGGTTTAGGGTGGTTTGGAGGGGTTTAGAGGTATTTGGAGGTGTTTGAAGCGGTTTAGTGTGGTTGAGAGGGGCATAGAGGGGTTTACAAGGGTTTGGAGGAGTTTACAGTGGTTTACAGGAGTGTACACGTGGTTTCGACGGGTTTCGAGGGATTTAGAGGAGCTTCGAGTGGTTTCATCGGGTATAGAGGGGTCTAGAGCTGCTTCGAGTGGTTTCGAGCGGAAATCGGGGGGATTGGAGGGGTTTTGAGCGTGTCAGGTGGGTTTAGAGGCCCTTAGAGGTGTTTAGAGGTTTTAGAGGTGTTTAGAGGCGTTTATATGGGTCCAGAGAAGTTCAGAACGGTTTAGATGAGACCAGATGTGTCCAGAGGGTTACCGAGGTGGGTTTGGAGGGTTTTAGAGGGGTACAGACGAATGTATAGAGGTTTAGTTGTTTGGAGGGGTTTAGAGGAAGGTTAGAGAGGTCCAGAGGTGTTGTGGGGGGTTTAGAGGGGTTTATAGGTGTCACAGTCTGCCCTCTACTCATTCTCATCCACTTCACCTCCCAGTACTTTTCCACAGGTCCCTCCTTCTCCTCATCTGCCTGCCTGCTAATCCCCTCTCATCAGCCCAACTCTCCTCACCTGTTGCACTCAGTTGTCTCTGATCACCAATTAACCCGGTATATATTGTGGGACGACAGATGGCGCAATGGGCTAAGTGTTCGGCTGGCGGAAGGTGGCCGGTTTGAATCCCGCTTGGAGTGCATACTGTCGTTGTGTCCTTGGGCAAGACACTTCACCCACCTTTGCCTGTGTGTGAATGTGTGTGAATGTGTGTGAGTGATTGGTGGTGGTTGGAGGGGCCGTAGGCGCAGAATGGCAGCCACGCTTCCGTCAGTCTGCCCCAGGGCAGCTGTGGCTACAGAAGTAGCTTACCACCACCGAGTGTGACTGAGGGGTGAATGCATAATGCGATGTAAAGCGCCTTGAGTATTAGAAAGGCGCTATATAAATCCCATCCATCATTATTATTATTATATAGACTTTCCTCACCGTTCACACAGCGCCCGATTGTTCTCAGCATTCATGCAAGACTCTCCAGCGATTTCCCGACTTCCTGCCTGGCTTCGACTCTCCTTTAGTCTTTCCCTCGCTGGTTTGTTTGCATCGTGTGTTGGATCTCCTGGTTACCGGACCTTCCGCTACCCCGACTACGTCTCCTGCCTGCCTTTCTTCGGAACCCTCGCTCAATCCTGAGTCTGTGTGTGAGTACGGTGTACCCATTCCTGTGTTACTACTCTGTGTTACAGTGTCGTAATAAAGTTCGTTACCAACTATACCTGCCTGATTATGTGCTGCTATTGGGTCCAAGCTATACCCGTTACAGTACAATCTGGCCAACAATGGACTCAGCGCACACAACGTCTCCGTCAAACCGCTTCTAGAGGATTGAGCACACGCTCCTGCAGCACGAAGCTATGCTCACTGCCTCCAACTCCGAGGTTCGACAGGCTGTGTCAAACCAGGAACAAGCATTGGTTGCACTAGCCACCCAGGTCCAACAGCTGACGACCACCCTCGCCCAGGCAACATCCCATGCTTCGCCTCCGGCTCCGACAGCACCAGCTCCCGGTCCGCCAGGACCATCACCTGAGCCCCGGGTGGGAACCCCGGAGCGCTACGCTGGAGACCCGGAGGGCTGCAACCCATTCATCACGAACTGTTCCATTCTCTTCGCCCTACAGCCTTACACCTTCGCCCAGGAAGCGGCGAAGTGGCGTTTACCATTAGTCACCTGACTGGCAGAGCTCGGCTCTGGGGAACGGCTGAATGGGATCGACGCACGCCAGCTTGCTCCTCTTTCCAGGCCTTCGCCGCGGAGCTTCGCAAGGAGTTCGGTGAGGTTTCGATGGGTCCGGACGCTGCGGGAGGTCTGCTGGGGTTTAGCCAGGGGAACCAGAGCGTCGCTGACTTCGCCATCGACTTTCGCACCAGGGCCCGTCAGAGTGATTGGAACGCCCCGGCCCAGAGTGACGCTTTCTTGCTGGGCTTGAATGACTATATCAAGGATGAGTTGGTGTCCCACGACCTTTCTTCTTCTCTGGATGGGCTTATCGAGCTAACGACCCGTCTGGACCGACGCAACCTGGCGAGACGTCGGGAGAGGCGATAGGGACAGGCGGACCGCCAGCTATCCACCCAAGCTCGTTTTCCTCCGGAGACTGGACTACCATCTTCGGGGCAACCGTCGAGGCAACGCGAACCCATGCAAGTGGGTCGCACCAGTCTCTCCCCCGAGGAACGGGAACGTCGACGTCGGGGGAACCTCTGTCTCTACTGTGGCCTGGCGTGTCATTACATCTCCAAGTGTCCAGTAAAAGGCCAGACTCACCAGTAGCGGAGGAATTACTGATGAGTCGAACCTCTGAAATTTCCTCTGCCCGACGCCCTCTTTGTCATGCCCGTCTGCTGCTGTCTGATGGTTCTTACACCCTCGCCACCTTCATAGACTCTGGTTGTGACATTAATCTTATGGACAAGGAACAAGCCCGCCAGCTTGGCATCAGTTGTGTTCCCCTGCCTGAACCTGTTCCCGCCAACGCCCTCGACGGCCATCTCCTGGGGACTGTTTCTCACCAGACGGACCCAGTGCGCATGCTCCTGTCTGGTAATCACCATGAGACCATCCAGCTCCACATCTTGCAGTCTCCCCGTCTTCCCGTCATCCTGGGTTACCCCTGGCTTCGGCGACACAGCCCCAACATCGACTGGAGGACGGGGGTCATCTTGGGTTGGAGCCCTTCCTGCCATCAAGTGTGCCTGAAGCAAGCCGCAGCTCTTCAACCGGCCACCTGCTCCAGTTCTGCTCCAGATCTGACCGTGGTCACAGCCGAGTACCATGACTTTGGGGAAGTTTTCAGCAAGTCTAGGGCCACCCCCCTTCCTCCTCATCGGCCCTCTGACTGCGCCATAGACCTCTTGCCTGGTTCCGCTCGACCTAGGGGTCGCCTTTATTCCCTGTCCGCCCATGAAAGAGGCGCCATGGAGAAATACATAAACGATTCCTTGACTGCTGGTCTTATCCGTCCCTCCTCGTCTCCTGCTGGGGCTGGGTTCTTCTTCGTGGAGAAGAAGGACAAATCTCTGCGTCCCTGCATAGATTACCGGGGGGTCAATGGCATCACGGTGAAGAATCGCTACCCTCTCCCACTCATCTCCTCTGCTTTCGAGCTCCTGGAGGGGCCACCATCTTTTCGAAGTTGGATCTACGCAACGGCTACCACTTGGTCCGCATCAAAGAGGGAGATGAGTGGAAGACCGCCTTCAACACTCCCACGGGATATTATGAATACCTGGTGATGCCCTTTGGCCTCACCAACGCCCCGGCCGTCTTCCAGGCTTTGGTCAATGACGTTCTCAGGGACATGTTGAACAAGTACGTGTTCGTCTATATTGATGACATCCTCATCCTTTCACGGACCAAGGAGGAACACGTACACCACGTCCAGGCAGTTCTACATCGGCTCCTGGAGAACTCGCTCTTCGTTAAACCTGAAAAGTGCGAGTTTCACTCCCCGTCGGTCTCCTTCCTAGGATATATCGTTGGCCAAGGGAACATCAAGATGGACCCCGCCAAGGTCTCTGCTGTCACCACCTGGCCTATTCATGACTCCCGCAAGCAGCTCCAAAGGTTCCTGGGGTTGGCTAATTTTTACCGACGGTTCATCCGCGGCTACAATACAGTGGCCGCACCCCTCACGGCACTCACCTCCTCCAAGGTTCCGTTCCGGTGGTCTGCCGCGGCCGACGAAGCTTTTCAGACACTCAAGGCACGGTTTACATCGGCCACTATCCTCCAAGTTCCAGACTCAGAGAGACAGTTCGTGTTGGAGGTGGACGCCTCCGACGTGGGGGTGGGAGGTGTTCTGTCCCAGCGGGCTGGCGGGGACCAGAAGCTCCATCCATGCGCCTTCTTCTCCCGACGCCTGACCCCTGCTGAGAGGAATTATAACATTGGCAACCGAGAACTGTCGGCGGTTAAGTTGGCGTTGGAGGAATGGCGTCACTGGATGGAGGAAACCGAGCAGCCTTTCTTGGTTTGGACTGACAACAAGAACCTTGAACACCTCCAGTCAGCCAAGCGGCTCAACTCTCGTCAGGCCCGCTGGTATCTCTTCCTCGCCCGCTTCAACTTCTCCCTCTCCTACCGACCTGGGTCCCGCAACGTGAAGCCCGATGCCCTCTCTCGACAGTTCTTGGCGAAGGAGGAGCCTGCCTCTGGCCCCAACACCATCCTCCCGTCCTCGCACAGGGTTGCCTCCCTCACCTGGAAAGTGGTGGAGAGGGTCAAGGCGGCCTTGGAGAACCAGCCGGGACCCAGCGCATGCCCTCCTGATCACCTGTTTGTGGTTTCTGCCCTGCGGTCCGACGTCCTTCAGTGGGCCCACAGCTCTGGACTCACCTGTCATCCCGGCATTCAGCCGATCAAGGAGATGGTGCTACGGAGGTTCTGGTGGACATCGCTGGAGGTGGACACTCGGGGGTTTGTCAACGCCTGTCCCGTTTGCAACCAGCACAAGGTCTCACACCAAGCTCCTGCGGGTCATCTGCTTCCACTGCCTGTACCCCATCGACCATGGTCCCACATCTTCCTGGACTTCGTTACCGGCCTGCCCCCATCCAATGGTCACACCACCATCCTGACCGTTGCCGATAGATTTAGCAAGATGACTCACTTCGTGCCCCTGCCCACGCTTCCGTCAGCCACGGAGAGTGCCGAGCTCATGTTACTCCACGTCTTCAGGCTCCATGGTCTCCCCGTCGATGTGGTCTCCGACCGGGGACCCCAGTTTGCCTCTGTGTTCTGGAGGGAGTTCTGCACGCTTGTGGGGGCCACGGTGAGTCTGACGTCCGGATTTCATTCCCAGCCCAACGGCCAAACTGAAAGGAAGAATCAGGAGATGGAGACGGCGCAGCGGTGTATGGTGTCCAAGCATCCCTCCTCCTGGTCCCACCACTTGTTGTGGGTGGAGTACGCCCACAACACCCTGACAAGCTCGGCCACTGGGCTCTCCCCTTTCCAGTGTGCCTACGGGTTCCAGCCTCCACTGTTCCCGGCGCTGGAGAAATAGGTTTCCTTCCCGTCCGTCCAGGCCTTCGTTCGTCGCTGCCGCAGGACGTGGACCCAAGCCAGGACGGCTCTACTCCGGTCCGTGGACCGTTACGCCACGGCTGCCAACCGTCACCGCACCCAGGCCCCCACCTACCTCCCGGGCCATAAAGTGTGTCTGTCGACCCGGGACATTCCCATGAGGGTGGAGTCCAAGAAGTTGGCACCCAAGTTCATCGGTCCCTTTGAGAGCCAGAAGGTCATCAACCCAGCGGCTGTGCGGCTCAAGTTGCCTCGTTCCATGCGGGTCCATCCTACGTTCCACGTGTCCAGACTAAAGCCAGTCCGGGAGAGCTCCCTGGTCCCCGCAGTCCCTCCTCCTCCACCTCCTCGTCTCATCGACGGAGGCCCCGCCTTTACGGTGCACCGCCTCCTGCGCTCCCGCCGTCGCGGGAGGGGTCTCCAATACCTGGTCGATTGGGAGGGTTACGGTCCAGAGGAGAGGTCCTGGGTTCCTGCTCGACACATCCTGGACCCCTCCCTCATCAGGGAGTTTCGCCGGCGTCATCCCGACCAGCCGTCCAAGTGCGCCACTCCCAGAGGAGTCGCCGCCCCTGAGACTCTGTCCCCTCTTCCGTCTGAGGTGCCCAGTGACGACGAGACGGAGCTTTCCTCTGATGCTATGGAGGAGGATGCGGACATGGATGTCTCGGACGAATATTAGCCCTCCTCCGGTCCCCCTCCTCCCACCCAACTCTGCCTGGGATTGGGTTTATTTTCTTTATTGTTTTTTTGTTTTTAGTTTAAATAGGTTTAGAGAGGTTTAGAGTGGTTTTCATGGGATTATAGTGGTTTACAGGGGGATTAGAGTGATTTAGAGGGGGTTTTAGGCCGTTCGGGTGGTTTTAGAGAAGTTTAGAGGGGTTTAGAGTGATTTGGAGGGGTTGAGATGTGATTAGAGGGGTTTAGACGTGTTTAAATGTGTTAGATGAGTTTAGAAACATAGAAACATAGAAAGTAGGTGCGAGAGTAGACCACCAGGTCCGTCGAGCCCGCACCGCCATTCGCTCATGGCTGAACACTAAACAGACACACTTACCCACAAACAGTAGACACAAGACACAGAACACAAGACACTACCCTCCCCTTTATACCGCTATCACCCCTCTCCACCCCAAGAACCGCGTGATCTCCTGGGGGAGGCAAAAAACCGGATAAAAACCCAGGTCCAATTCGGGAAAAAAATCCGGGAAATTCCTCCCCGACCCCAATCCAGGCGATCGACACTTGTCCAGGAGATCACTCAGGTCTTACTATACTAACCATACCTAGGTCCATATCCCTGCCCTCTCCCCGTAGCCCCTTATCCCCTTGGCAGCTAAAAAACCATCTATTCTAGACTTAAATATATTTAACGTTTCTGCTTCCACTGCTCCCTGGGGCAGTGAATTCCATAAATTAACCACCCTCTGGGTGAAGAAGTTCTTCCTCATCTCAGTTTTAAAAGAGCCCCCCCTTATTCTGCAACTATGTCCCCTAGTTCTAGTTTCGCCGATCATTGGGAACATCCTCGGTGCATCCACCCGATCAAGGCCCCTCACGATCTTATATGTTTCAATGAGATCGCCTCTCATTCTTCTAAACTCCAAAGAGTAGAGTTCCAGCTTACTTAACCTGTCCTCATATGTCAATCCCCTCATTGCAGGAATTAATCTTGTAAACCTTCGCTGCACTGCCTCCAGGGCTAGTACATCCTTTCTTAAGTATGGACCCCAGAACTGTACACAGTATTCCAAATGTGGTCTCACTAATACTGTGTACAGCTGCAGCAAGACCTCCGTGTTTTTATACTCAATCCCCCTAGCAATAAAGGCCAAAACTCCATTGGCCTTCCTGATTGCTTGCTGCACCTGCATACTGACTTTTAGTGATTCATGTACTAATACCCCTAGATCCCTTTGCGTTGCATTACAACGCAGCTCCTCCTCAATTAGAAAATAACTTGCCCTATCATTTTTTTTCCCAAAGTGAATGACTTCACATTTATTAGTATTAAATTTCATCTGCCAAGTTGTTGCCCACTCACCTAGCTCATCTATATCCTTTTGCAGACTCTTCCTATCCTCCTCATCCCCTACTTTTCCTCCCATTTTTGTATCGTCCGCAAATTGGTTCCCTCCTCCAAATCATTTATATAAATTGTGAACAACTGGGGTCCCAGCACCGACCCTTGCGGAACCCCGCTAGTTACCGGTTGCCATCCCGAGTATGAACCATTTATCCCCACTCTCTGCTTCCTATTTGTTAGCCAATCCTCTACCCATGCTAATATATTACCCCCAATCCCATAATTTTTTATTTTTAGCAATAGTCTCTTATGTGGCACCTTGTCAAAAGCCTTTTGGAAGTCCAAGTATACCACATCCACCGGTTCCCCTTTATCCACCCGGGTTGTTACTTCCTCAAAGAATTCGAGCAGATTCGTTAAACAGGACTTCCCCTTCACAAAACCATGCTGGTTCTGTCCGATGAAGTCATGTTTATCCAAGTGCCCCGCTAGTGTTTCTTTAATAATTGTCTCTAACATTTTACCCACCACCGACGTTAGACTATCCGGTCTATAGTTATCCGCCTTCTGTTTACTTCCTTTTTAAAATATAGGTGTTACATTGGCCATTTTCCAATCCACTGGGACCGTTCCTGCCTCCAGGGAGTTTTGGAAAATTATCACCAATGCATCCACAATCCCCACCGCTATCTCCCTCAAGACCCTTGGATGTAATCCATCAGGCCCAGGGGATTTATCCTCCTTCAGTCTCATTAATTTCCCTAATACCACCTCCTTGGTGATCTTAATAGTATTTAGCTCCTCCATTCCTACCGCCCCCTGTTTATCCAGCGTTGGAATATTTTTTGTGTCTTCTATGGTGAAGACTGATACAAAATACTCGTTTAATGCCTTTGCCATTTCCATGTTCCCCACCAACAACTCTCCAGTCTCACCCGCCAATGGACCAACGTTCACCTTAGCCACCCTTTTTCTTTTTATATCGCAAAAAAACTCTTACTATTAGTTTTTATGTTGTTCGCTAAATTCCTTTCATAGTCTATTTTCCCCGTCTTAATTAATCTCTTAGTTATTTTTTGCTGACCTTTAAATGCTTCCCAATCCTCTACCCTCCCACTATCTCTGGCTACCTTATATGCCCTTGCCTTCAGCCGAATACTATCC
Source organism: Amblyraja radiata (assembly GCF_010909765.2). Classification (NCBI taxonomy): domain Eukaryota; kingdom Metazoa; phylum Chordata; class Chondrichthyes; order Rajiformes; family Rajidae; genus Amblyraja; species Amblyraja radiata. Next base: position 154,608 of record NW_022630152.1, read on the forward strand.
TTTATAGTTTTACTGAGCCATGGCTGACTGTTCTTACCCTTACCCCTTTTTTTCTTCATAGGAATAAATTTTTCTTGAAGGTTATACAGTAGATCCTTAAACGTACACCACTGCTCATGTACCGTCATATTCTTGAGTCTGCTATCCCAGTCAATTTTGATCAGCTCAGTCCTCATACCTTCATAATCCCCCTTATTTAGACTAAGCACCCTAGCCTGAGTTTCAACCTGCTCCCCTTCTATTTGAATATGGAATTCGACCATATTGTGGTCACTTGTTCCCAACGAGTCCCTAACTATGACATTTTTAATTAATCCTGCTTCATTACACAGGACCAGATCCAAGATTGCCTCCCCCCTTGTCGGTTCTGTGACATACTGTTCTAGGAACCTGTCTCTAATACATTCTATAAACTCTTCCTCTAGTCTACCCTGCCCAGTTTGGTTTGCCCAATTAATATGAAATTTGAAGTCCCCCATGATTACAGCAGTTCCCTTTTTACATGCGTCAACTATTTGCAGATTTATGTTCTGACTAACAGCGTCACAGCTATTTGGAGGTCTATAAATTACACCCACTAGTGTTTTCTCCCCTTGTTATTCTCTATCTGTACCCAAGCTGTTTCACTATCCTGATCCTTCAACGCAATATCCTTCCTCTCTATTGCCGTTATTCCCTCCCTTATTAAAAGGGCCACCCCTCCTCCCTTTCTTTCCTGTCTATCTTTTCTAATGGTCGAGTACCCCTCTATATTTAACTCCCAGTCCTGATCCCCTTGCAGCCATGTCTCCGTAATGGCCACGATATCATAACTATATATACTTAATTGCACCGTTAATTCATTTATCTTATTTCGAATACTCCGTGCATTTAGATAAAGCACTTTCAGATGATTTTTACTACCCTTCCTTTCCGTTTTTGCCCCTTTTACATCTAGAGCTTTATCTTCACACATTCTGGATCCTCCTGTCACATTTTGATTTTCCGCTTCCCTAGCCTCCCTAGATGAGCCCTCCAATCTATCCTTCCAAAGTTTAGATGGTTTTAAAGGTGTTTAGAGGGTTTTGAGGGGTTTGGAGTTGTTTGGAGTTTTTTAGAGTGGGTTAGTTGTGTTTACTGGTATTTCCATAGGGTCCACAATGGTTTAGGGGTGTACATTGGTTTCACAGGGGAGTTACAGTGGTTTAGAGGGGTTTACTGGGTGTGTAGGTGAGTTTACACGGGTTTTCAGCAGTTCGCGTGGGTTTACATAGAAACATAGAAACATAGAAAATAGGTGCAGGAGTAGGCCATTCGGCCCCTCGAGCCCGCACCGCCATTCAATATGATCATGGCTGCTCATCCAACTCAGTAACCTGTACCTGCATCCTCTCCATACCCCCTGATCCCTTTAGCCACAAGGGCCACATCTAACTCCCTCTTAAATATAACCAATGAACTGGCCTCAACTACGTTCTGCGGCAGATAATTCCAGAGATTCACCACTCTCGGTGTGAAAAAAGTTTTCCTCATCTCGGTCCTAAAAGATTTCCCCCTTATCCTTAAACTGTGACCCCTTGTACTGGACTTCCCCAACATCGGGAACAATCTTCCTGCATCTAGCCTGCCCAACCCCTTAAGAATTGTGTTCGTTTCTTTAAGATCCTCCCTCAATCTTCTAAATTCTAGCGAGTACAAACCGAGTCTATCCAGTCTTTCTTCATATGAGACTGGTCTGGAGAAGTTTAGAGGGGGTTTCAGGTGTTTTGAAGTGTTTACAGGGGTTAGAGGGTTTACACGGGGTTTACTGTGGTTTACATGTGTTTAGAGGTGCTTAGAGCGGTTTTCAAGTGATTTAGACGGATTTGATGGGGGTTTAGAGGGGTTTACATGGGTTTACAGGGGATTAGAGGGGTTTAAATGGGTCTAGAAGTGTTTGGAGCGGTTTAGGGGGGTTTGGAGGGATTAGAGGTGTGTGGAAGCGTTTGAAGCGGGTGGTTTACAGGAGTGTACACGTGGCTTCGACGGGTTTAGATGGGTTTAGAGGTGCTTCGAGTGGTTTCGAGAAGGTTTGAGGTGGGTTTAGAGGCCCTTAGAGGTGTTTAGAAGCGTTTAGATGTGTCCAGAGAGTTCAGAACGGTTTAGTTGGGATCAGATGTGTCCAGCGTGGTACCGAGGGGGGTTAGATGGGTTTGGAGGATTTTAGAAAGGTTCAGACGAATGTAGAGATGGTTTAGTTGTTTGGAGGGGTTTAGAGGGGGGTTAGAGAGGTCCAGAGGCGTTTTGAAGGGTTTGGATGGGGTTATAGGGGCTTGGAGATGTGTAGAAGGATTTTGAGGGGTTTTCAATTGTTTAGAGGGGTTTAGAGTGGTTTATGATGCGTTTACTAGGGTTTACAGGAGTTTACAGAGGTTTATAGAAGTTCAGAGTGGTTTAGTAAATATATATGTTTTATTTATATATCACTGTGAACCCCTCTATCCTTTGCCACCCCCTCTAAACCGTGCCACCCCCTCTAAACCCCCCGCAAACGCCTTTAAACCTTTGTAAATTCCTGTGAACCCTTGTAAACACCTGTAAACCTCTGTAGACCCATGTAAACTCCTCGAAACACCTGACAACCTCTTTAAACCCCAGCACACACACCCGCGTTAAACACATGTAACCTCATCATAACCCCTAAACCCCAGCAAACGCCTTTAAACCACTGTAAACACGTCTAAGCATCATTAACCCTCTAAAACCACTCTAAACGCATCTAAACCACTCTGTAACCGCCTCTAAACTACTCCAAAACCCTCTAAACCCCTGCAAATCTCTAGCCCTCTAAACCTCTGAAAACCCCTCAAAACACCACCTAGACCCCTCTAAATCCATCTGAACCCATCTGAACCCCTGTAAATCATTCTAAACCCCACTAAATCCCTTTGAACCCCTCCTCAAAACCCCCTGACCAACTCTCAAACCGTCTAAACCCTTCTAAGCCCCTCTAAGCCCATCGAAATCCCCCCCCCTAAACATCTCTCAACCCGTCAAACCCCTATAAGCCCCCCCAAACACCTCTAAACCATGCTAAATGTCACTGGACCCCTCTGAAAACCTCCAAACCCCTCTAAAACCCTCTAAATCCCTCCGAACCCATCTAAACACCTCTAAACACCTCCAAACCTCTCTAACCCACTCTCAACCCATCTACCCCTCCAATCCCCAGGATACTCGCTCGAAACCACACGTTGAACGTTAAACTCTACAGTGCTTTACAGAGAAGAAATTAGATTAACATACACCCATATAAAATAAAAAAGGAAAAAAATAGTTCATGCACTATAGGATTCAACATGAATGTCCCCCCTCAGCAGAATCAACATTTTCCACTATGAGGGAAGGCACAAAAAATGACCATTCCTCCTCCCCCTACTCGTCCTCCCGAGGTCGGGTTCGATTTGAGGCCTCCGCAGCCAGTCGCCGCAACGGCGGCGCTATGTTATAGACCCTCTTGCCGGGAAGATGGAATTCAGGCGCCGGGTGAACACTCCTCGGCGTCTTGGAATGTCTGAAGCAGCCGCTTACTCCCCTCTGCGGCTCCCGAAGTCAGGCCGCGCTGGTCGGAGTTCCGACTCTGGCTTTAAATCCAGCGCCGATGCGTCTCGCCGCCCATAGCCACAGCTCCTCGGTTGTTGGGGTCGGCGTTCAAAGCACTCCGGAGCTTACCGCACGGCGACCCAGGTGGGGCATCGCCCGCTCCGTGATGGTGACCCAGCGCTGTGCCGTAACCGAAGATGTAGTCCCGGCCGATCCCGGCAGGAATCGCCGCTCCAGTCCCGAAAGTAGGCCGCATAAGAGGGCGAAGATGCGATTCGGAGAGGTTCAAACGGGGTTAGACGGGTTTACATATGTTTAGAGGGGTTTCGGGGGGTTTGGAGTGGTTTAGAGGTGTTTAAAAGTGTTTGCATGTGTTTAGACGGTTTCAGAGTGGTTCTGAGGGGTTTAGAGGGATTTAGATGGGGGATTAGAGTGGTTCAGAGAGGCTTAGAAGGGTTTAGAGAGCTTCAGAGGGGTTCAGAGCGGTTCGGAGGGTTCCAGAGGGGTTTAGAGGGGTTCAGAGAGCTTTGGAGTGTTTAGGGGGGGTTTAGGGGGGTTTACTGAGGTTACGATGGGTTTAGAGGGGTATTGAGGGGGTTCAGAGGCGTTTAGAGGGGTTTGGAGGGGTTTACATTGGGTCAGAGGAGTTCAGAAGGGTTTTGTGGAGTTTCGTGGGGTTTAGAGGTGTTTAGGGCGGTGCATAGGGGTTTCGAGGTGTTTAGACGGTGTTAGAGTGGGTTAAAGGGGGGTTAGAGGGGGTTCACAAAGGGTTCCGAAGGGTTCACAAGGCAATATATGGGTTTAGAGCCGTTCAGATGTGTTCCGAGGAGTTTAGTGGGTTTAGAGGAGTGTCGTGTTCAGAGGAGTTCAGTGGGATGTAGAGTGGATTAGTGGGGCTTGGAGGGGTTTAGAGGTGTGTAGAGGTGGTCAGAGGGGATCAGAATTGTTCAGAGGGATTTAGAGGGGCGCCTGCTTAAATTGCGAGACTGGAGAGAAAAGTACGAGCCAGCTACGCAAAGAGCGAGCCTGATACGAACATTGCGATCCTGGCGCGAAAACTGCGACACAGGCGCTAAATGTGCGAGCCTGGTGCGAAAAGTGCGTGCCTGGTGCGAAAAGTGCGAACCTGGTGCGAAAAGTGGGAGGCTGGTGGGAAATCTGCGAGTCTTGTACGAAAATCGCTAGACTGATGCTAAAAGTGTGATCCTGCAACGAAAAGTGCGATCCTGCTGGGAAAAGAGCGAGTCTGGTGCGATCCTGGTGCGAAAACTGCGAATGTGGCGCAAAAAAAGTGCGAGCCTGTTGCGAAAGCTGCGAACCTCGACTGCAAACTCCAGCATTTTTGTGTACCTTAGGTTTGTAGATATACAGGTTTAAATGTCAGTTGTCCCCAGTGCATGTAGGACATCGATGATGTGTGGGGACCGCTTGTCAGTGCGGACTCGCACTGTTCCTTTTCGAGACACTTTTTTCCAGAGATGCTGTCTGTCACGCTGGGTCACTGCAGCATTGTGTGTCTATCTTCGGTTTAAACCAGCATCTGAAGCTCCTTCCTGTGCGAAGCTGTACTTAATGCTGGACCTTTGAGAGGTTTAGAGGGGCATAGACGAGGTTTTAGGAATTTTGAGGTGGTTCAGCGGTGTTTAAAGGGGTTTAGGTTTAGATGGGGATAGATGGGTTATAGGGGTTTAGAGATGTTTAGAGCGGGTTCGAATGGTTTATAGGGGTTTAGAGGGTGTTAGATGGTTTAGAGAGTCTTAGAGAGGCTTAGAGGTGTTTAGAGGGGTCTAGAGGGACTTAGAGATGTTTAGAGGGGTTGTGAGGGACTCAGAGGCGCTTGGAAGGGGTTAGAGGGTTTTAGAGGTGTTTAGTGGGGTTTCGAATGATTTACATGGGTTTAGAGAGGTTTCGAAGGGTTTCGAGGGGTTTCGAGTGGTTTCGAGTGGTTTCGAGGGGGTTAGATAGTTCGAAGGGTTTGGAGTGGTTAAGGTTGTTTTAGAGGTTAGAAGGTTTAGAAGTGTTTCGAGGTGTTTCGAGGCGTTTAGAGGGGTTTAGATTAGTATTGAGGGATTTAGAGGGCTAGAGGCGCTTAGAGGGATTCCGAGTGGTTCAGACGGGTATTAAGGGGGTTTAGAGGGATTCACAGGTATTTACAGTTGTTTTGAGGCGTTTACATGGGGTTTGCAGGGGGTTCCGTGGATTTAGGGGTGTTTAGATGAGTTTAGAAGGTGTTAGATGTGTTTTCCAGGGGCTTAGAGGGATATAGAAGGGTTTAGCGGGGTGGAGAAGGGTTTACAGGGGATTAGAGGGATTGAGAGCGGTGTAGATGTGTTTATAAGAGGTTAGAGGTGTTTAGATGGGTTCATATGGGTTTATATGTGTTTAGAGGGGTTTAGGGTGGTTTAGAGGGGTTTATAGGGGGATTAGAGTGATTTAGATAGGTTTGGAGGGTTTCAGAGGGGTTTAGATGTGTTTAGATGAGTTCAGAACGGTTTCGAATGGCTTGGTGTTGTTTAGACGTGTTTACAGGGGTTTAGAGGTGTTTAGAGATGTTTAGAGGGCTTTAGAGGGGTTCAGGCGCATTTACAGGGGTGTAGAGTGGTTTAGAGTGGTTTAAAGAGGTTTAGAGGGGTTTAAGTGGTGTCCTGGGTGTTAGAGCGGTTAACAGGGGGTTAGAGTGATTTATAGGTGTTTATAGGGGGTTTAGATGTGTTTAAATAAGTTTAGAGTGGCTTAGAGTGGATCGGATAGGATGAGATGTGTTTAGAGGGGATTTGAGTGGATTACAGGGGTTTACATGTGTGTGGAAGGGGTAAGATGGGTTTTGAGGAGTTTACATGGGTTTAATGGGGTTTACATGGGGGGGGCTAGAGGGGTTTGTAGTGGTTTACAGAGGTTTTGAGGGAGTTTAGAGAGGTTTACATGAGTTTACAGGGGGTTACAGATGTTTAGAGGCGTTTGCGGGGGGATTTAGAGGGGTTTAGAGAGGTTTACAGGGCTTCAGACGGGTTTAGCGCGGTTTAGAGCGGTTTAAAGCTGTTTAGATTGGTTAAAGAGCGTTGGGGGGTTTTCGGGGTTCACAGGGGGTCTACAGAGGTTTACATGTGTTTTCAGGGGTTTAGAGGCATTTGCGAGGGTTTAGAGGGGTTTACAGTGGTTCAGAGTGGGGTTCAGTGGTTTAGACGGGTTTAGAGCGGTTGAGAGTGGTTTACAGGTATTGAAAGAGGGCTGGAAGGGTTTACGTGCGGTTACAGAGGTTTAGATGGGTTTACACGGGTCTACAGAGTGTTTACAGGGGTTTACAGGGCTTTAGAGCGTTTTCTAATGTTCAAAGAATCAAAGGTTATTTTATTGGTCACATACACCTAGGTGTAGTGAAATGCTTCTTGCCATGCACCACATAATGAAAGAATACAGACATAACAGTAATAAAGAAATTGAAACATAAAAACATCCCCCCACATTGGTTCCCATTATGAGGGAAGGCACAATGTCTAGTTCCCATCCCCAGTTCACCCATAGTCAGGCCTATTGAGGCCTCCACAGTTGCCTCCACGCAGGCCCGATGTTCCAGGCCGTTCTCGCCGGGTGATGGTGCTCCGTCGTCGGGAGAATCCTCACAGCGGCATGGGACACCTGGAACGGCCGCTTCCGTACTGGAGGCCGCGGCTTCCGAAACCAACAAGACCGCGCCGGATGGATCTCCACCACTGGCGATTTCGTCGCGAGATCCCTGGGTCCCGATGAAAAGGCAGCGCCGCCACCCGCGGCTGGCCGCTCCTCAGACCCGCAGCTCCGTGATGTTTTTATCTGCGGTCTCAGCTCAGCGCGGCGAACCGTCCAGGGCAACGCCCGCTCCGCGATAGCCCTCCAGCGCTGTGCCGCTGCCTAAGCCGAGGTTCTGGGCGGTCCCCGACAGGAAACGCCGCTCCAGGCCCGCTGGCAGGCCGCGAGGACGGGTCGACGGTGCAGCCCGTAGAAAAACTGCCTCTCCGACCAGGTAGGGACCATGAAAGGTAGTTTCACCCTCCCCCCCCTCCCCCCACAAAAAAAGGCTAGAACTCCAGAACAAAAAACTCAACTAACTAAAAATAAAAAAAGAGAGAAAAAACAGATAGCTGCAGCCATACCATACAGGACGGCGCCCCCTAACTTTACAGAGGTTTAGAGGCGTTCAGAGTGGTTCAGTGGGGTTCGAGGGGGTTAAAGGAGTTTAGAGGGGTTAAGAGGGGTTTACAGAGGTTTACATGGCTTTCGAGGGTTTTTTGTATTGTATTGTATTGTATTCAAATTTATTGTTATTGTCTCAATTAGACACAACGAAATGAATTTTCCTTACAGGCAGTATCATAAAAATAAATGATTAATAAATAATAAAACATATCAAAAATAAAATTGAATTATAAAAAGAAAAGCACAAACACAGAAAGTCCACGACACAACATAACACAGTGGCACCACGGTGAGGAAGGCACCATAGCCAGCCTCCCCTCCGATCTTCCCAAATGTTCATCCGTTGTCTGGGCCTTCCGAGCACCCGCAGTCGCCGCACCGGGCGGCCCGATGTTCAGGTCCTCACGTCGGGCTGGTGGAACGCCGACGCCGATCCCCGACGGTGAACATCCTCCTCCTCAGCGGCCCGGACATCCTGATCAGCCGCCTCCCGCAGCCGGAGTCCGCAGCTCCCGAGTCCGCAGCTCCCGAGTCCGCAGCTCCCGAGTCCGCAGGCCGAGCCGGGCGAAGTCGCAGGACCCCGCGTTGTTGATCAGCGCCGCCCGCGTTGGCAGGTCCGCAAACCGCAGCTCCATGATGTAGGTGCAGCAGGTCCAGCACTCCGGGCTCCAGACGGCGATCCCCGGTAAGGCATCGCCAGCCCTGCGATGTTACAGCGCTACCCGCCGCTGCTGAAGCTCTGGTCGATCCCGGCAGGAAAGGCCGCGCCAATTCAGTAGGTAGGCCGCTGGGGGGGGGGGGGGGGGGTGAGGACGCGACTCGAATAATAGTCGCGTCCTCTCCAGGAAGCGACCGAAGGACGGTATCCCCCTTACCGTGCCCTCTTCCCCCACATAAAGACATTTTAAAAACATAAAAAACACACTTTTACATAAAAAACACACTTTTACATAACTAAAAAACCAAAAAAACAGAAAGATACCGGGCTGAAAGTGGAGGCTGCTGGCACCAGCGCCACCGGAAGTAAAACCTTTTACAGAGCTTTAAAGGCGTTCAGAGTGGTTTAGAGAAGTTCGAGGGGGTTAGAGGAGTTTAGAGAGTTTAAGAGGTGTTTAGATGCGTTTACATGGGGTTTAGAGTGGTTTCGATGCGTGTACTGGTATTTGCACAGGGTTTACAGATGTTTACAGAGGTTTACAGGGGCTTAGAGGGGTTTGCAGGGTTTTCTGATTGGATTAGAGGTGTTTACATGGGGTGTGGGTGAGTTTAGACGCGTTTACAGAAGTTGGTAAGGGTTTAGACTGCTCTGGAGTGGTTTAGAGGATGCTTTCAGGTGTTTATATATGTTTACTGGGGTTTAGACGGATTTAGATGGGGTGTAGAACGGTTTAGATGGGTTTCGACGGGTTTAGAGGGGTCTCGAGGTGTTTAGAGTGGTTTCGAGCGGGTATCGGGGATTTTGAGGGGTTTATAGGAGTTTCGATGGTTTGGAGAGGTTTAGAGGGATTTGGAGCTGCTTAGAAGGTTTAGGATGCGGTTCAGAGGGTTTTAGAGAATTTTAGAGGGGGTTATACGTGTTTATAGATGATTAGAGCGGTTTCGGCGGGTTTCGAGGGATTTGGGTGATTAGAGATGTGTGGAGTAGTTTAGAAGGTTTCAGGGAGGTCAGAGCGGTTTAGAGGAGTTTAGAGGGGTTCCGAGGAATTTAGAAGGGTTTGAAGGGGTTTTGGGGGGCTTAGAGGAGGTTAGAGGGGTTGAGAGATGTTTACAGCAGTTTAGGGGTATTAACAGGTGTTTAGAGGTGTTTACAGGGGTGTAGAAATGTTTAAATTGGGTTGCAATGGTTTACAGGAGTTTAAAGGGATTTACAGGTGTTTAGACGAGTCTACAGTGGTTTAAATGAGTTTAGAGTGGTTTATAGGGGTTTGGAGTTGTTTACAGGTGTTACAGTTGTTTAAAGGTGTTAGAGGTGTTTAGAGGGGTTTTCAGTGGGTTATAGCGGTTTACAGGTGGTTTGAGTGATTTAGAGGGGTTTATAGTGGTTTAGATGTTTACAGAAGTTTAGAGGCGTTTAGAGTGGTTTGGAGGTTTTGACATGCGTTTAGAGGGACAGTGGATTACAGGGGTTTACAGGCGTTTGCAGGACATCGATGCGTTTACTGGGGTGTAGGGTAATTTAGATCGGTTTACAGATGTTCACAAGAGTTTAAAGGTATTTAGAGGCGTTTAGACGGGTTTAGATGGCTTTACAGGGGTTTACAGTGGTTCAGAGTGGGGATCGGAGCTTTAGACGAGTATAGAGCGGTTTCGAGTGGTTTACATGGGTTTAAATAGGGTTGGAGAGGTTTACAGGTATTTATAGGGTTTGATGAGGCGTTTACAGGGGTCTCCAGAGGGTTACACGAGTTTACAGGGGTTTACAGGAGTTTAGAGGCGTTTGCTGGGGGTGTAGATGGGTATACAGTTGTTTACAGGGGTTTGGAGGGGTTTGGAGTGGTTGGCAAGGTTTACAGGTGGGTTACCGTGGTTTAGATGGGTTTTGAGTGGTTTTCAGAACTTTAGCCGGGTTTAGAGTTGTTTAGAGTGGTTTACATGGGGGTATAAAATGGTTTACAGGTGTTTACAGTGGTTTACAGGGGTTTAGAGGAGTTTACAGTGGTGTAGAGGGGTTAGAGGGGTTTAGATGTGTTTAGAGGGGTTTCGATGTGTTTAGAGGGGTTTAGATGTGTTTAGAGTTGTTTAGAGGCGTTTACATGGGTTTACAGGGATTTACAGGGGATTAGAGGGGTTAGAGGGGTTTACAGGGGTTTACAGGTGCTTTGAGGGTTTTAGAGGGATTTAGCGTGGTCAACAGGGGTTTAGATGGGATAAGAGAGGTTTAGATGGATTTAAATGGCTTTAGAGGTGTTTCGATGGGATTGGAGGGCTTTAGATGTGTTTCGATGGGATTGGAGGGCTTTAGATGTGTTTAGCGGGATTTGAGGGGTTTTGAGTGGTTTAGATGTGTTTAATGTGGTTAGAGGGGTTTGCATGTGTTTAGAGGTGCTTAGAGGCGTTCAGATGGGTTTAGATGTCTTTAGAGAGTTTCAGAGGGGATTATAAGTATTTATAAATAATGTATGGGGGTTTCCGGGGGTTTCGTGGGATAAAGAGGGGGTTAGAGCGTTTTACAGGGTTTTAGAAGGTTTCAGAGTGGCCCGATGGGTTTCGCGGAGGGGATTAGAAGGTTTTTTGAGCGGGTTAGAGGGGTTTAGAAGAGTTTAGAGGCATTTAGAAGAGCTTATGGGGGTTTAGGGGGGCGTAGAGAAGTTTAGTGTGGTTGCGTGATGTTTAGATGAGTTTGGGGGGAATTTACAGGTATTTAGGAGTTTACATGAGTATAGAGGTGTTTAAATTGGTTTGCAGGGGGATTACAGGAGTTTAAAGGGGTTTACAGGTGTTTAGAGAGGATTACAGTGGTTTACAGCCATTTAGAGTGGTTTAGATAGGTCTAGAGGGTTTTAGAGGTGTCTGCGGGGGTTTAGAGGCGTTTGCGGGGATTGAGAGGGATATGGATGTGTTTACAGGTGTCTAGAGGGGTTTAGAGGGGTTGGCAATGTTCAGAGGGACTTACGGTCATTTGGAGGGGTGTAGAGCGGTTTTCCGGGCTTTGGACGGGTTTGCAGCGGTTTAGAGGGGTTTGCATGGGTTTAAAGAGGTTTAGAGAGGTTTTCAGGTGTTTACAGGGGTTAGATGAGTTTACAGGGGGTCTACAGAGGTTTACAGAGGTGTACAGGGGTTTACATGGGTTTACAGAGGTTTAGAGTCGTTTTTCGGGGGTTTAGAGGGGTTAACAGTGTCGGGTGAACACTCCTCGGCGTCTTTGGATGTCTGGAGCTGCCGATTCATCCCCGGAGACTGCGGCTCCCGAAGTCCTCAGGCCGTGGTCGGAGCTCCGACTCTGGCGATCACGGATCCCAGGATCCGCGGTGTTTTAAATCCAGCGCCGCTTCGGCTGGACGCTCTTAGACACAGCTACGCGGATGTTGGGTTTAAAGGTGGATTAGAGGGTGTTCAGACGGATTAACAGTGGAATAGATGGGTTTAAAGCCGTTCAGAGGGGTTCAGAGTAATTTAGTGGGGTTTGGAGGGGTAAAGGGTTCAGATGAGTTCAGGGGGATTTAGAGGGCTCTAGATGGGGTTTGAGGGGTTCAGATGGGGTTAGAGGCGAATGAAGGGGTTCAGGTGTGCTTAGAGGGGTTCAGAATGGTTCAGAGGGGTTTAGAGTGGTTCAGATCATTTTCGAGGCGTTCGAAAATTGCGAGGATTTTGCGAAAGGTGCGAGGCGCCTGCGAAAAATTCTGGACTAGTGAGAAAAGTACTAGCCTGCTACGAAAAGAGCGAGCCTGGTACGAACAGTGCGATCCTGGTGCGAAAATTGCGACACAGGCGCAAAATGTGCGAGCCTGGGGCGAAAACTTCGAGTCTGCTGCGAAATATGGGAGCCTGGTGGAAAAACTGGGAGCCTTATGCGAAAATAGCTAGACTGGTGCGAAAAATGCGATCCTCCTGCGAAAAGAGCGAGTCTGGTGCGTAAACTGCGATCTTGGTGCGAAAACTGCGAGCGAATGGATGGGAAAGGAATGGAGGGTTATGGTCTGAGCGCAGGTATATGGGACTAGGGGAGATTATGTGTTCGGCACGGACTAGAGGGGTCGAGATGGCCTGTTTCCGTGCTGTAATTGTTATATGGTTATATGGTTATATGGTAACGCAAAAAATGTGCGAGCCTGGTGTGCAAAATGCGCGACTGGTGCGAAAAGTACGAGCCGTCTGCAAAAAAAAGCCAGCCTGGTCCTAACAGTGCGAGCAGGTGCGCAAAGTGCGAGCGTGGTGCTAAATGTGCGAGCCTGGTGCGAAAAGTGCGAGCCTGCTGCGAAATCTGGGATCCTCGTCTGCAAAGCCGGGCGCACAAGGTGCGAGCCTGGTGCTAAAAGAGCAAGCCTCAATAAATGGGTAATTATGGGAGGGCACTCATAAATGGGGAATTAGGCAGCGCAGTATTAAATGGTGAATTAGGGGAGCACACCAGTAAATGGGGATTTAGGAGATGGCACCAGTAAATCGGAAATTAGGGGAGGGTGCCAGTAAATTGTGGCACAGCAATAGAGTTGCTGCCTCACGTTCAGAGACCCTGGTTCGATTCCGACCACGAACGCCGTCCGCACGGTTTGTACGTTTGACCACATATGTTATATCTTTGTTTCTCAGCTAAAGCTATCCAGATCGGTGGCACAGCGGTAGTGTTGCTACCTTACAGCGCTAGAGACGCAGGTTCAATCCCGACCAATGGTGCTGTATGTATGGAGTTTGTACGTTCTCCCCCTGACCGCGTGGATTTGGCCGACATTTTCGGCCCCCCCTCCCAATCTCCAAAGACGCACAGGTTTGTAGATAGTGTTTAAGAAGGAACTGCAGATGCTGGAAAATCGAAGGTACACAAAAAAGTTGGAGAAATTCAGCGGATGCAGCAGCATCTATGGAGCGAAGGAAAAACGCAAAGGCTGTCTCCTCTAATCCCCCTGTTCGAGCTCCTCCTCCTTTTTCCTTTCAACTCCCCGCCCCCTGCCCCCCCCCCCCCTCTCCCCCCACCCCGATCAGTCTGAAGAAGGGTTTCGGGCCGAAACGTTGCGATATTCCTTCGCTCCATAGATGCTGCTGTTGCACCCGCTGAGTTTCTCCAGCTTTTTTGTGTACCTTCAGGTTTGTAGATATACAGGTTTAAATGTAAGTTGTCCCCATTGTGTGTAGGACATCGATAATGTGTGTTAATGTGTGATAATCGCTGGTCAGTGCGGACTCCCACTGGTCCTTTTCGAGACAATATTCTCCAGAGATGCTGTCTGTCGCGCTGGGTTACTCCAGCATTCTATCTTCGGTTGCAACCAGCATTTGAAGCTCCTTCCTGTGCGAAGCTGTTCTTAAGTCTGGACATATGAAGGGTTTAGAGGGGTAGAGATGGTGTTAGATGAGTTTTGATAGGGTTTAGCGGTGTTTACAGGGGAGTTAGATGTGGTTTAGGGGGGGGGGGGCGGGGGGGGGGGGGGTTAGACAGGTTATAGGTGTTTACAGGGGTTTAGAGCGGGTTCGAAGAGTTTAGAGCGGTGTCAAGGGGGTTTAGAGATGCTTAGAGGGGTTTAGAGGTGTTTAGATGGGCTAAGATATGTTTGGAGGGGTTGAGAGTGGCTCAGAGGCGCTTAGAAGTGTGCATACGGTTTTAGAGGTGTTTAGAGGGGTTTCGAAGGATTTAGAGGGATTTCCAGGTATATCGAAGGGTTCAGAGGGGGTTGGAGTGGTTCGGAGGGGATTAGGTGGGTGTATAGTGGTTTTGAGGGGTTTAAAGGAGTTTAGAGGCGATAGAGTGGTTTATAGGTCTGTCGACGGCTTTATAGGGTTTTAGAGGGGGTTCATGGGGATTATAGGAGTTTAGAGACGGTTGGAGTGGTTTAGATGGGTTTAGAGGCGTTTGGAGGTGTTTAGATGAGTTTAGAGGGAGTTAGAGGGGAATCGAAGGATTTAGAGGGTTAGAGGAGCTTCGAGGTGTTTAAAGCGGTTCAGAGTGGATTAGAAGGTGCCTAGAAGTGTTCAGAGGAGCCCAGATACGTTTAGAGGGTTATCGAAGGATTTAGAGGTGTTTAGGGAAGTTTTGAATGATTTATGGGCGGTTAGTGTGTTAGAAGGGTTTAGAGGTAATGAAGATGGTTGGAGGGGTTTAGAGTGTTTTCGAGGAGTTTAGATGGGTTTTGAGTGGGTTTGAAGGCTTTAGAGGGCTAAAGGGGCTTGGGGGGGTAATGACGGGGTTAGAGCGGTTTCGAGTGGCTTGGAGGGGTTAGAGCAATTTAGAGGTGTTTAGAGAGGTTTAGGGTAGTTTAGAGGGGTTTAGGGCGCAAGAGAGGTTTAGAGGTGTTTAGAGGCGTTTTGAGTATAGAGCGTTTTACAGGGATTTACAGGGATTTACAGGGGTTTACAGAGGTATACAAGGCATAGAGGTGTATGGAGGGGTTTAGAGGTGTTTACACGTGGTTTACAGGGGTTTAGAGTGGTTTACAGGGCTGTGAGTAGTATACAGGGGTTTAGAGAGGCGTAGGGAGGTTCTCAGGACATTACAGGGGTTTATAGGGGTCATGGGTTTTACGGGGATTACAGGAGTTTACATAGGTTTACATGGGTTTACAGGTGATTGCAGTGGTTTAGATGGATTTAAAGGGATTCAGGGGGGTTTAGAGTGGTGTATAGGGGGTTGAGAGTGGTTTAGATTGTTTAAGTGGTTTAGAGGGTTTCAGAGAGGTTTCGATCGTTTCCGATGTGTTTAAATGTTCAGAGGAGCTTAGAGGGGTTTAGAATGGTTTAGAGCTGTTTACAGGTGTTTACAGATGTGGATTACGGACGTTCACGGTGTTTTAGAGGTGCTTGGAGGTATTTGGAGGGGTTTAGAAGCGGTTTACATGGGTTTATATAAGTTTAGAGGGGTTTAGAGAGATCTGATGCGGTTGAGGTATTTAGAGGGGTTTAGAGTGGATAACAGGAGATAGCATGGGTTTAGATGTGTTTACAGTGTTGTAGACGGGTTTGGGTGTCTTTAGAGGTGTTTACAGGGGTTTAGAGGTGTTTACCATGGTTACCAGGCGTTTAGAGGTGTTTAGAGTTGTTTATAGGGGTTTACATGGGGTTTACATGGGTTTACAGGGGTGAGAGTCTTTTGCGGGGATTTAGAGGGGTTTAGATGGGTTTACAGAGGTTTAGAGGGGTTTAGACTCGTTGGCAAGGTTTAGAGGGGCTTACAGTTGTGTAGAGGTGTCTCGAGTGGGTTTGAGCGATTTTGACGGGGTTAGAGCAGTTTATCAGCGGGTTTACAGGGGTTTAAAGAGGTTTGGAGGGGTTTACAGGCAGTCTCAGTGGGTTTATATGGGCTTTCCGGGTCTACTGAGGTGTACAGGTGTTTACAGAGGTTTAGAGGGGTTTAGAGGGGTTTAGAATGGTTTACAGGGGGGTTGGAATGGCTTACAGGGGTGTACAGGGGTTTAGCGGGATGTAGCGTGGTTTGGATGGGTTTTCAGCGGTTTAGAGGTGTTGAGAGGGGTTTAGAGGGATTTGCAGAGGGTCGGATGGGGTTTGGAGGTGATTAGAGGAGTTGAGAGGGGTTTCGAGGGATATTAAGGGGGTTGGGGTGGTTTAGATGTGTTTAGAGGGATTTAGAGGTGTTTAGATGGGTTCAGAGGGGCTTAGATGGGTTTACAGTGTTCAGAGGGGTTTTAAGGGGTTTTGAGTTGTTTAGATGGTAAATGGTTGCGAATTGAGGAATGCAGTTGAACAGAGGAATGTAGGAATAACTGTGCATAGTTCCCTGAAGGTGGAATCTCATGTAGATAGGGTGGTAAATAAAGTTTTTGGTGTGCTGGCCTTTATAAATCAGAACATTGAATATAGAAGTTGGGATGAAATGTTAAAAATGTACAAGGCATTGGTGAGGCCATTTCTGGAAAATGGTGTACAATTTTGGTCGCCAAATTATAGGTAAGATGCCAACAAAATAGAGAGAGTACAGAGGAGATTTACTGTAATGTTGCCTGGGTTTCAGCACCTAAGTTACAGAGAAAGGTTGAACAAGATATGTCTTTATACTTTGGAGCGCAGAAGGTTAAGGGAGACTTGATAGAGGTCTTTAAAATTATGAGAGGGATGGGCAGAGTTGACGTGGATAAGCTTTTTCCATTGAGAGTATGGAAGATTCAAACAAGGGAACAAGATTTGAGAAGTAAGGGACACAAGTTTAGCGGTTACGTGAGGGGGAACTTCTTTACTCAGAGAACGGTGGGCTGTTTGGAATAAGCTTCCAGTGGAAGTGGTGGAAGCAAGTTCGATGTTATCATTTACAAATAAATTGGATAGGTATATCGACGGGAAAAGAATGGAGGGTTATAGTCTGAGTGCAGGTAGGTGGGCCTAGGTGAGAGTAAGTATTCGGCATAGACTAGAAAGGCCGAGATGGCCTGTTTCCGTGCTGTGATTGTTGTGTGGTCATATGGTTTATATAGAGGGGGTTAGAGTGGGTTAGATTACTTTACTTGGGTTTACAGGGTTTTGCAGGGGTTTCGAGTGGTTTCGAGTGGTTTATAGGGTGCGACGGTGTAATTAGAGGCGTTTACAGCAGTTCACAGGGGTTTAGAATTGCCTGGGGAGGTTTAGAGGGGTTTTCAGATGTTTAGAGAGTTATACCGGGTGTTTAGAGTGGTTTACGTGTGTTTACGTAGGATTACATGTGTTTAGAGTGGTTTAGAGATATTTACAGCGGTTCACAGGAGTTTTGATTGAATTAGAGTGGATATATAGGGTTTAGAGGTGGTTAGGTGGGTTTAGAAGTGTATACAGGTGTTTGGTGACGTTTAGAGGGGTGTCCAAGGGTTTATAGGGGGTTTATTGGGGTTGGCAGGGTTTACAGGTGTGTAGATGGGTTTAGAGGGGTTTAGAGAGGTCTGGATGGGTATAGAGGGATTTGGACGGGTGTGGAGGGGTTTAGAGCGGTTTAGAGGGGGTTAGAGTGATTTAGAGTGGTCTAGTGGTTTAAAGGGGTTTTATGGGTTTTAAGGAGGTTTGGAGGGTATCAGTTATTTAGAGGAGTTTAGAAGGATGTAGAATGATTTAGAGTTGTTTAGAGGGGTGTACAGTGGTTTGGAGGAGTTTTGCAGAGGTATAGTGGACTTTAGAGGGGTTTAGAGGGACTTACATGGGTTTAGAGGGGTTTAGTCAGGTTTATAGGGGTTTATTGGGGTTGGCATGGTTTACAGGTGTGTAGATGGGTTTAGAGGTGTTTAGAGAGGTCTGGATGAGTATAGAGGGATTTGGACGGGTTTGGAGGGGTTTAGATAGGTTTAGAGGGGGTTAGAGTGATTTAGAGTGGTCTAGAGTGGTTTAAAGGGGTTTAGAGGTGTTTAATGAGTTTTAGGGAGGTTTGGACGGTATCAGAGTTATTTAGAGGAGTTTAGAAGGATGTAGAATGATTTAGAGTTGTTTATAGGGGTGTACAGTGGTTTAGAGGAGATTTGCAGATGTATAGTGGACTTTAGAGAGCGTTAGAGGGACTTACAGGGGTTTAGAGGGGTTTAGTCAGGTTTATAGGGTTTTATTGGGGTTGGCATGGTTTACAGGTCTTTAGATGGGTTTAGTGGGGTTTAGAGAGGTATGGATAGGTATAGAGGGATTTGGACGGGTTTACATGGGTTTAGAGGGGGTTTAGAGTGATTTCGAGTGGTCAAGACGGGTTTAGAGGGGGTTAGAGGGTTTTAGGGAGGTTCGGAGTGTATCAGAGTTATTTAGAGGAGTTTAGAAGGATGTAGAATGGTTTAGAGTTGTTTAGAGGGGTGTACAGGGGTTCCGAGCAGTTACAGAGGTATGGTGGACTTTACAGGGGTTAAAGGGATTTACAGGGGTTTAGAGGGGTTTAGACAGGTTTATAGGGGTTAAGAGTGGTTTATACGGGGTTTACAGTGGTCCACAGGGGGTTAGAGTGATTTAGAGGGGTCACAGGGATTTAGATGGGTTTACAGAAGTTTAGAGGTGTTTTCAATGGTTTGGAGGTTTTGAGACATTAGGGGGGCTTAGAGTGGATTACGGGGGTTTACGGTTGTTTACAGGTGTTTACAGGGGTGTAGAGGTGTTCAGATGGGTTAGAGCAATTTACAGTGGTTTAAAGTGGTTTACATGGGTTTACGGGGATTTACATGTGTTTATAGGGGGTCTAGATATGTTTAGAGCGGTTCCGATAGCTTTAGACGGGTTTAGTGGTTTAGACAGTCTTTGATGGGTTTAGAGGGGTTTACAGGGGGTTTACAATGGTTTAGAGGGGGCTTACAAGGGTTTAAAGTGTTTACAGTGTTTAGAGTGGTTTGGACGGTTTTGGAGGTGTTTAGCGGGGCTTAGAGGGGGTTAGATGTGTCTGGAGTGGGCTAGAGAGGGTTGGGAGGGTTTAGAGAGGTTTCGAGGGGGTTTAGTGGTGTTTGCAGGTGTTTAAAGGGGTTTGGTGTGGTTTAGAGGAGTTTAGAGGGGTTAGAGTGGATAGAGGGTATCGATGGGTTTAGAACGCTTTAGAGTGGTTTACAGCGGTCTACAGGGGGTTTGGCGTGGTTTAGAGGGGTTTAGAGGGGTTTAGAGGGGTATCGAGGGGTTTCGAGGGGGTTAGACGGGTTTACAGATGTTTAGATGGGTTTCGAGGTGTTTCGAGGGTTTAAATTGGTTTAGAATGTTTTCGAGAGTTTCAGAAGGGTTCAGAAGGGGGATGGATGGGGATTAGAGGGGTTTACATGGTATTTAGACTGGTTTAGAGTAAGGTACAGGGGATTAGCGGGGTTTTGAGTGGTTGAGAGGAGTTTAGATTGGTTTGGAGGAGTTGAGACGTGTTTAGAGGGGCTTAGAGAGGATTTACTGGGGTTACCGGTGTTTAGACGTGTTTACATGGGTTTTAGGGTGTGTTGATTGGTTTATAGGGATTTACAGGGGTTAAAGAGAGTTAAAGGGGTTTGGATGCGTTTATAGGTGTTTACAGGGTTTTACATGGGTTTACATGGATTTAGAGACGTTTGCGGGGGTTTAGAGGGGTTTACAGGGGCTTAGAGGGGTTAGAGTGGTTGGCAAGGTTTAGCGGGGGGTTACACTGGTTTTGAGGGGTTTACAGGGGTTTAAAGGGGTTTACAGGGGTTTACGGAGTTTACATGTGCTTACAGGGGTTTAGATGTCAGTTAGACGGGGTTGGGGGTTTTAGAGGCTTCAAGGGATTTACAGGGGTTTTTCACGTGGGTTCGAGTGGTTTGCAGGGCGTTTACATGGGGTTTAAAGTGATTTAGAGTGGTTTAGAGGGGTTTGGAGAAGTTTGGAGGTGTTTTCAGGGGCTTAGAGGGTTTTAGATTAGTTGAGAGGTGTTTGGAGTAGTTTCGAGAGGTTTAGAGGGGCTAGATGTATTTAGAGGTGTTTGGAGGGGTTTGGAGGTGTTTGGAGGGGTTTAGTTGTGTTTGGTGGTTTTCACGGGGGTTTAGAGGGATTAGAGGGTTTAGAGAGATGGCTTACAGTGTTTTAGAAACATAGAAACATAGAAACATAGACAATAGGTGCAGGAGTAGGCCATTCGGCCCTTCGAGCCTGCACCGCAATTCAATATGATCATGGCTGATCATCCAACTCAGTTTCATGTACCTGCCTTCTCTCCACACCCCCTGATCCCTTTTCCCACAAGGGCCACATCTAACTCCTTCTTAAATAAAACCAATGAACTGGACTCAACTACCTTCTGTGGCAGAGAATTCTAGAGATTCACCACTCCCCTGTGTGAAAAATGTTTTCATCATCTCGTTCCTAAAAGATCCCCCCCTTATCCTTAAACTGTGACCCCTTGTTCTGGATTCCCCAACATCCGGAACAATCTTCCTGCATCTAGCCTGTCCAACCCCTAAAGAAGTTTGTAAGTTTCTATAAGATCCCCCCTCAATCTTCTAAATTCCAGCGAGTACAAGCCGAGTCTATCCAGTCTTTCTTCATATGAAAGTCCTGACATCCCAGGAATCAGTCTGGTGAACCTTCTCTGTACTCCCTCTATGGCAAGAATGTCTTTCCTCAGATTAGGAGACCAAAACTGTACGCAATACTCCAGGTGTGGTCTCACCAAGACCCTGTACAACTGCAGTAGAACCTCCCTGCTCCTATACTCAAATCCTTTTGCTATGAATGCTAACATACCATTCGCTTTCTTCACTGCCTGCTGCACCTGCATGCCTACTTTCAATGACTGGTGTACCATGACACCCAGGTCTCGTTGCATCTCCCCTTTTCCTAATCGGCCACCATTCAGATAATAGTCTACTTTCCTGTTTTTGCCACCAAAGTGGATAACCTCACATTTATCCACATTATACTGCATCTGCCATGCATTTGCCCACTCACCCAGCCTATCCAAGTCACCTTGCAGCCTCCTAGCATCCTCCTCACAGCTAACACTGCCCCCCAGCTTCGTGTCATCCGCAAACTTGGAGATGTTGCATTCAATTCCCTCGTCCAAATCATGAATATATATTGTAAATAGCTGGGGTCCCAGCACTGAGCCTTGCGGTACCCCACTAGTCACTGCCTGCCATTGTGAAAAGGGCCCGTTTACTCCTACACTCGGCTTCCTGTCTGCCAGCCAGTTCTCTATCCACATCAATACTGAACCCCCAATACCGTGTGCTTTAAGATTGTATACTAATCTCTTTGTGGGACTTCGTCGACAGACTTTTGAAAGTCCAGATATAACACAACCACTGGTTCTCCCTTATCCACTCTACTAGTTACGTCCTCAAAACATGCTGTACAATTCGTCAGACATGATTTACTTTTCATAAATCCATGCTGACTTTGTCTAATGATTTCACCACTTTCCAAATGTGCTGCTATCCCATCTTTAACAACTGATTCTAGCAGTTTTTCTACTACCGATGTTAGACTACCTGGTCTGTAATGCCCGTTTTCTCTCTCCATCCCTTTATAAAAAGTGGGGTTACATTTGCTACCCTCCAATCCTCAGGAAATACTCCAGAATCTAAAGAGTTTTGAAAAATTATCACTAATGCATCCACTATTTCTGGGGCTACTTCCTTAAGTACTCTGGGATGCAGCCTGTCTGGCCCTGGGGGTTTATCGGCCTTTAATCCATTCAATTTACCTAAAACCACTTCCCGGCTAACCTGGATTTCACTCAGTTCCTCCATCTCATTTGACCCCCGGTCCCCTGCTATTTACGGCAGGTTATTTATTTCTTCCTTAGTGAAGACAGAACCAAAGTAATTATTCAATTTGTCTGGCATGTCCTTGTTCCCCATGATCAATTCACCTGTTTCTGACTGCAACGGACCTACATTTGTTTAAACTAATCTTTTTCTCTTCACATATCTATAAACACTTTTGCAGTCAGTTTTTATGTTCCCTGACAGTTGTTTTTCATAATATTCTTTCCCTTTCCTAATTAAGCCCTGTGTCCTCCTCTGCTGGTCTCTGAATTTGTTCCAGACCTCTGGTAGGTTTTTTTTTCTGGCTAATTTGTATGCTTTATATTTAGTTTTGATACTATCCCTGATTCCCCTTGTTATCCACGGATGCACTACCTTCCCTGATTTATTATTTTGCCAAACTGGGATGAACATTTGTTGTAGCTCATCCATGCAGTCTTTGCAGGGGTTTAGAGGGGTTTCAATGAGTTCAGAAAGGTTTATTGTGGTTCGGATGGTGTTACATGGCTTTAGAGGGTTTCAGATGGGTTTCGAGGGGTTTGGAGGTGTTTAGAGGGGCTTAGAGGGGTTTAGATGGGTTTACATGAGGTTTCGACCGGTTTAGAGGGGTTTAGAGGTGTTTAGAGTGGTTTCGATGTGTTATTCAGGAGAGTGGAGAGAGGGTTCGAGGAGTTAGAGGGGTTTCGAGGGACGTGGATGTGTTTAGAGGGGTTTAGATGGGTTTAGAGAGGGTTAGACGGGTTCAGAGGAATAGCGAAGGGTTTAGAGCGGTTTAAAGGTTTATAGACGTTTAGAGGTATTGCGGGGAGTTTCAAACTGGTTGGAGTGGCTTAGGGGGGTTCAGAGCGGTTTAGAGGGGTTTAGAACGATTCAGTGGTTCGAAGACGTTTAAATGGGGTTGGAGGGGTTTTGTGGGGTTCAGATGAGTTTAGAGTGATATAGGGGGGTTCAGAGCGGTTCTGAGAAGGCTAGAGGAGTTTAGAGGGATTTAGAGGGGTTCCGAGGCATTAAGAGGGGTTTGCTGGGGTTTAGAGGTGTGTAGGATTCAGAGGAGTTCAGAGGGATTTGGTTAGGTTTAGATGGGGATTAGAGTGATTTATTTAAAGGGGTTCAGATGGGGTTTGTATGTGTTTGGTGGGGGTTTAATGTGTTATGAGGTGGTCAGACAGGTTAAGAATGGATCCGAGGGGTTTAGAGGGGTTTAGAGTAGTTCAGATGGGAATTAGAGGGGTTCGAAAAGTGCACGAAAACTGAGAGTCTGGTGCGAATATTGCGAGGATTTTGCGAAAAATGCGAGGCGCCTGTGAAAAATGCCAGACTGGTGAGAAAAGTACGAGCCTGCTCCGAAAAGAGCGAGCCTTGTACGAACAGTGCGATCCTTGTGCGAAAACTGCGACACAAGAGCAAAATTTGCGAGCCTGGTGCTAAAATTGCGAGTCCGGTGCGAAAACTGCGATTCTTGTGCGAAAACTGCGAGCGTGGCTAAGACCGCCAAATGGGGAGCGAGAATTAGAAGAGCAAATGTGTAAGGAGATCAAAGATATTAGTAGTAAGCACAAGGTAGTGATTGTGGGAGATTTCAATTTTCCACACATGGCTTGGGAAACACATTCTGTAAATGGGCTGGATGGTTTGGGGTTTGTAAAATGTGTGCAGGATAGTTTTTTGAAGCAATACATAGAGGTACCTATTAGAGAAGGGGCGGTGCTGGACCTCCTGTTAGGAAATGAGACAGGTCGGGTGGCAGAAGTATGCGTTGGGGAATAGTTCGGGTCCAGTGATCACAATACCATTAGTTTAAATATAATTATGGAGAGGGTCAGAACTGGACCTAGGGTTGAGATTTTTAATTGGGGAAAGGCTAACTTTGAGGAGATGCGAAAGGATTTAAAAGGAGTGAATTGGGACATTTTGTTTTATGGGAAAGGTGTGGAAGAGAAATGGAGGACATCTAAAGGTTACATTTTAAGAGTACAGAATCTTTATGTCCCTGTTCGGTTGAAAGGAAATAGTAAAAATTGGAAAGAGCCATGGTTATCAAGGGAAATTGGACGCTAGGTTCGGAAAAAGAGAGAGATCTACAATAATTATAGGCAGCATGGAGTAAATGAGGTGCTTGAGGAGTATTACGAATGTAAAAAGAATCTTAAGAAAGAAATTAGAAAAGCTAAAAGAAGATATGAAGTTGCTTTGGCAAGTAAGGTGAAAGTAAATCCAAAGGGTTTCTACAGCTATATTAATAGCAAAAGGATAACGAGGGATAAAATTGGTCCATTAAAGAGTCAGAGTGGACAGCTCTCTGTAGAGCCAAAAGAGATGGGGGAGATATTGAACAATTTCTTTTCTTCGGTATTCACCAAGGAGAAGGATATTAAATTATGTGAGGTAAGGGAAACAAGTAGAGTAGCTATGGCAACAATGAGATACAAAGAAGAGGAAGTACTGACACTTTTGAAAAATATAAAATTGGATAAGTCTTCAGGTCCGGACAGGATATTCCCCAGGAAATTGAGGGAAGTTAGTGTAGAAATAGCAGGGGCTATAACATAAATATTTCAAATGTCATTAGAAACGGGAATAGTGGCAGAGGATTGGCGGACTGCACATGTTGTTCCATTGTTTAAAAATGGTTCTAAGAGTAAACCTAGCAATAATAGAACTGTTAGTTTGACGTCAGTGGTGGGCAAATTAATGGAAAGTATACTTAGAGATAATATATATAAGCATCTGGATAAACAGGGTCTGATTAGGAACAGTCAACATGGATTTGTGCCTGAAAGGTCATGTTTGACTAATCTTCTTGAATTTTTTGAAGAGGTTACTCGGGAAATTGATAAGGGTAAAGCAGTGGATGTTGTATATATGAACTTCAGTAAGGCCTTTCACAAGGTTCCTCATGGAAGGTTGGTTAAGAAGATTCAATTGTTGGGTATTAATGGCGGAGTAGCAAGATGGATACACCAGTGGCTGAATGGGAGATGCCAGAGAGTAATGGTGGATGGCTGTTTGTCAGGCTGGAGGCCAGTGAGTAGTGGGGTGCCACAGGGATCTGTGTTGGGTCCACTGTTGTTTGTCATGTACATCAATGATCTGGATGATGATGTGGTAAATTGGATTAGTAAGTATGCAGATAATACTAAGATAGGTGGTGTTGTGGATGATGAAGTAGTTTTTCAAAGTCTACAGTGAGATTTATGCCAGTTGGAAGAGTGGATTGAAAGATGGCAGATGCAGTTTAATGCTGATAAGTGTGAGGTGCCACATCTTGGCAGGACAAATCACAATAGGACGTATATGGTAAATGTTAGGGAATTGAGGAATGCAGTTGAACAGAGGGATCTAGGAATAACCGTGCACAGTTCCCTGAAGGTGGAATCTCATGTAGATAGGGTGGTAAAGAAAGCTTTTGGTGTGCTGGCCTTTATAAATCAGAGCATTGGGTATAGAAGTTGGGATGTAATGTTAAAATTGTACAAGGCATCGGTGAGGCCAATTCTGGAGTATGGTGTACAATGTTGGTCGACTAATTATAGGAAGGATGTCAACAAAATAGAGAGAGTACAGAGGAAGTTTACTAGAATGTTGCCTGGGTTTCAGCAACTAATGTACAGAGAAAGATTGAACAAGTTAGGTCTATATTCTTTGGAGCGCAGAAGGTTAATGGGGGACTTGATAGAGTTCTTTATAATGATGAGAGGGATAGACAGAGTTGACGTGGATAAGCTTTTCCCACTGAAAGTAGGGAAGATTCAAACAAGAGGACATGACTTGAGAATTAAGGGACAGAAGTTTAGGGGTAGCATGAGGGGGAATGTCTTTACTCAGAGAGTGGTAGCTGTGTGGAATGAGGCAGGTTCGTTTTATCATTTTAAATAAAGTGGATAGTTACAGTGGCTTGCAAAAGTTTTCATACCCCTTGAACTTTTCCACGTTTTGTCACGTTACAACCATAAACGTAAATGTATTTTATTGGGATTTTATGTGATAGACCAACACAAAGGGGTGCATAATTGTGAAGTGGAAGGAAAATTATACATGGTTTTCAAATGTTTGTACAAATAAAATACTGAAAAGTGTGGCGTGTAAAAGTATTCAGCCCCCCTGAGTCAATACTTTGCAGAACCACCTTTCGCTGCAATTACAGCTGCAAGTCTTTGGGGGGTATGTCTCTGCCAGCTTTGCACATCTAAAGACAGAAATGTTTGCCAATTATTCATTACAAAATAGCTCAAGCTCAGTCAGATTGGATGGAGAGCGTCTGTGAACTACAATTTTCAAGTCTTGCCAGAGATTCTCAATTGGATTTAGGTCTGGACTTTGACTGGGCCATTATAACACATGAATACGCTTTGATCAAAACCAATCCATTGTAGCTCTGGCTGTATGTTTAGGGTCGTTGTCCTGCTGGAAGGTGAACCTCCGCCCCAGTCTCAAGTATTTTGCAGACTCTTACAGTTTTCTTCCAAAATTGCCCTGTATTTGGCTCCATCCATCTTCCCATCAACTCTGACTAGCTTCCCTGTCCCTGCTGAAGAAAAGCATCCCCACAGCATGATGCTGCCACCACCATGTTTCACAATGGGGACGGTGTGTTCAGGGTTATGTGCAGTGTTAGTTTTCCGCTACACATAGCGTTTTGCATTTAGGCCAAAAACTTCAATGTTGGTCTCATCTGACCAGAGCACCTTCCTCTACATGTTTTATGTGTCCCCCACATGGCTTGTGGCTAACTGCAAACGGGACTTCGTATTGCTTTTTTTCAACAATGGCTTTCTTCTTGCCACTCTTCCATAAGGGCCCGATTTGTGTAGTGCACGACTAATAGTTGTCCTGTGGACAGCTTCTCCCACCTGAGCTGTGGATCTCTGCAGCTCCTCCAGAGTTACCATGGGCCTCTTGGCTGCTTCTCTGATCAATGCCCTCCTTGCCCGGCCTGTCAGTTTATGTGGACTGCCATGTCTTGGTAGGTTTGAAGTTGTGCCATACTCTTTCCATTTTCGGATGATGGATTGAACAGTGCACCGTGAGATGTTCAAAGCTTGGGATTTTTTTTATAACCGAACCCTGCTTCAAATTTATCTACAACTTTATCCCTGACCTGTCTGGTGTGTTCCTTGGGCTTCACGATGCTGTTTGTTCACTAATGTTCTCTAACAAACCTCTGAGGCCTTCACGGAACAGCTATATTTATACTGATATTAGATTACACACAAGTGGACTCTATTTACTAATTAGATGACTTCTGAAGGAAATTGGTTGCACTAGATTTTATTTAGGGGTATCAGTGTAAAGGAGGCTGAATTATTTTACACGCCACCTTTTTCAATTTTTAATTTGTAAAAAAAATTGAAAACCATGTATCATTTTGCTTCCACTTCACAATTATGCGCCACTTTGTGTCAGTCTATCACACAAAATCCCAATGAAATACATTTACGTTTGTAGTTGTAACGTGACAAAATGTGGAAAAGTTCAAGGGGTATGAATACTTTTGCAAGTCACTGTATATGGACGGGAAACGGAGGGTTATGGTCTGAGTGCAGGTAGATGGGAGTAGAGGAGAATACGTGTTCGGCACGGACTAGAAGGGCCGAGATGGCCTGTTTCCGTGCTGTAATTGTTATATGGTCATATGGTTATATGGTGGCGGAAAAAAAGTGGTAGCCTGGTCCGAAAAGTGCGAGCTGGTGCGCAAAGTGCGAGCCTGGACTGCAAAAAAACCCCAGCCTGGTCCGAAAATGCGAGCTGGTGCGCAATGTGCGAGCCTCGTCTGCAAACTGCGAGCCGGGAGCACAAGCCGGTGCAAAAAGAGCAGGCCTAAGTAAATGGGTATTTTGGGTACGGCACTCATAAATCGGGAGCGCAGCATTAAATAGTGAATCAGGGAGGACACCAGTAAATGGGGATTTAGGAGATGGCACCAGGAAATCGGAAATTAGGGGAGGGCGCCATTAAACAGTGGCAGAGCAATAGGGTTGCTGCCTCACGTTCAGAGACCCGGGTTCGATTCGGACCACGGCCGCCGTCTGTACGGTTTGTACGTTCTCCCCGTGACTGCGAGGAATTTCACCAGAGATGCTGCCCGCCCGCTATTACTCGCAGACGTCTTTCTTACAGTTTGGCTTTCTTCCCAACCAATTGTTCAAGCGCTTTTGATTTAGAGGGGATTAGAGGGGATTAGAGGGGTACAGGTGGGCTAAGAGGGGTTTAGAGGGGTTCAGGTGTGCTAAGAGGGTTTTAAACGAGCGTAGATGCTTTTTGAGGGGTTTAGAGGAGTTCGGAGCGGTTTAGAGGGGATTGGAGTGGTTTAGAATGGTTTGCACGGTTTTAGAGGTGTTCAGAGGTGTTTATAGAGGTTTAGCCGTTTGGAGGGGTTTAGAGAAGCATGGCCGTGCTGTTGCTGTCAACCAAATACCTACAGGTAAATTGGAAAAGCTGTTAATGAAGCAATATAATAATGACTTCAATGCAAGTACCAGCCATGAATCTGAAGAAATGTCTAGAGAAGAATTAAAATTCTTAGATATTATGAACCATTCAGTTAAGATGAAAAATGGACATTATTGTTTGGACTTACCTTTCAAGCAAGAAAGTGTTAATTTACCGATTAATTGTCATATAGCTGAACAGCGCACTCAGAATTTTAAACGTAAGTTTGTTAAGAACACGAAATTTCAAGAGGAATATACATCCTTCTTACAGAATATGATTAATAATGATTATGCCGTAAATATACCAACGAATCAATTATATCGAGATGATGGAGAGCTCTGGTATATTTCGCACCATGGGGTGTATCACTCGAAGAAAAGGACATTGAGGGTGGTATTTGACTGCGCTGCAGTCTTTAAAGAGACATCGCTTAACAGTGAACTACTGCAAGGTCCAGACCTTACCAACTCAATCATTGGAGTTCTCATCAAATTTATGCAAGAACTGATTGCTTTGGTGGCTGATATCAGATCAATGTTTCATCAAGTGAAAGTCGCTAGTAAACATATTGATTATCTGCGATTGGTGGCCTGAAGGGGATGTGCAGCAAGTGCTTGTTGATTACCGAATCATTTCGGAGCAGTGTCATCTCCAAGTTGTGCGAATTTCGATTTAAGGGAAACCGCAGAGGATAATAAAGATTATTTCCCAGAGGAGGTAATTTCCACTTTGATAAATTATTTTTACGTGGACGATTGCCTAAAATCCATATCTACTGAGTAAGAGGCAATTCAAATGGTGAAACACCTGACCTCTCTCTGCAATAAGGGAGGATTTGTAAGTACCAAGTGGATCAGCAACAATGGTCCTGTTTTGGAAAGCATTCCACCAGATGACAGAGCGGAAGAAACCAAGGAGTTGGATTTAGATAAAGACAACTTGCCAATGGAAAGGACACTGGGACTGCACTGGTGCGTGGAAACGGATGTGTTTAAGTTTACAATATCGATTCAGGAACGACCATGCACAAGAAGGGGTATCTTATCTGTGATTGGCTCAGTATACGACCCTTTGGGATTTCTTGCACCATTTACACTGCCAGCCAATTTAATTTTACAACACCTGTGTAGGGGAAAACGTGGTTGGGATGAGAGTATAACTCAATCATCCACGCACAGTTGGACAGAATGGTTAACTGACCTCCATAACATTTCAAAGTTTAAGGTAGATCGGTGCATAAAGCCTAAAAAACTTTGGTGAGATCGGAAATGCACAACTGCATCATTTTTCGGATGCCAGTGAAAGTGGTTATGGGACTGTTTCATACTTAAGACTGCAAAATGTAAACAAAAGAGTGCATGTTGCATTCTTAATGGGGAAAGCCAGAGTAGCACCACTGAAGCAAATGACGATTCCCAGAATGGAACTTACAGCAGCAGTCTTAGCTGTTAAAATTGACATAATGCTGCAAAAGGAAGTACAATGCCACCTGGAAGAATCTATCTTCTGGACCGATAGCACTACGGTTCTGAAATACATTAACAATGAAAACAAACGTGTTATAACATTTGTTGCAAATAGAGTCTCCTTTGTACTGGGAGCTAATAATGTTTCTCAATGGAGATATGTTAATACAAAGGAACATCCTGCGGACGAAGCCTCTAGGGGACTAACAGCAAATTGATTTCTTAATAACAAGAGATGGATCAATGGGCCAAAGTTGCTTAGTGAACCAAGCAGAGAATGGCCGAAGCTTGAACTCGGATTTGAAATCTCTAAAAATGACCCGGAAATTAAACAAAACATTTCGGTGAATGTGATTGCTAAAAACTCATATGACACCGCGAACAACTTAATTACCCACTTTTCATCATGGAATTAATTGATAACATCGGTAGCCTGGTTTCTTAAAATAAAAACAAAATTGTTGCTGACGATTCGGAAAAAGAGACAAATAACACAATGTATCCTGGAGGAGAATCCTGATGAACGGGAAAAGGAGATTAAAGGCCAGATGCAAGTTTTTGAAGCTTCATATAGCTAAGCTTCATATGTCTTGATGAGCTCCTCAAGCAAGATAATGCGATCATATATTTCTGCCATAGAGACAGAAATATAAAGAATAAATATGAACATTGGAAGCTGCAGGAAAGGGGGTAAAAAGAAGTAGTCAATTGTATAAGCTCGACCCAATCGAGGAAGTTGATCTTCTGCGGATGGGTGGGCGCCTAAACGGATTGGCAATGCCCGAAAAAATGAAACGTCCTATCATTCTCGCTAAGGACTTTTACATAACGACATCATTATTACGGCATATTCATGAACAATTTGGACATGGAAGAGAAATTATATGCTATCCCAACTTCGTAAAAAAATATTGGGTCGCTAAGGCTAATTCGGCAGCAAGAAAGATAATAATTGTTTTTATCATATGCAAGCGAGAGCGTGAAAAACTTGGTATCCAGAAGATGGCAGACTTGCCTTTGGAGTGGATCACCCCAGACAAACCTCCATTCACAGATGTGGGTTATTTTGATCCTATGGAGGTTAAGAGAGGACGTAGCCTTGTGAAAATATATGGTGTGATCTTCACTTGTATGACAAGTAGAGCAGTACATCTCGAAGTTGCATCGACACTTGACACGGACTCATGTATTCAAGCATTAAGGAGATTTATTTGTCGACGGGGTCAAGTTATTTCGTTAGGATCGGATAATGGTTCAAATTTCGTCGGAGCGGATAGGGAACTAAAAAAGGCACTCAAATACTTAAATCAGGATAAAATCCAAAATAACATGCTTCAAGAAGGCATAAAATGGCGCTTTAATCCTTCGATGGGTTCCCATCTTGGCGGTATTTGGGAACGATTAATTCGTATTGTACGAAATGTGCTGCACTCCGTTCTTAGACAAAACATTTTGGATGATGAAGGGTTACAGACTCTGTTTTGTAAAATTGATGCGATTTTAAACGATCGGCCTATTACGAAATGTTCTGATGACCCAAATGACCTGGAAGTACTTACACCAAATCATATTCTTCTGCTGAAAACCAATCCAACACTACCACCTGGGCTTTTTGTAAAAGAGGATTTGTATATGAAACATAGATGGAAACAAGTACAATATATGGCAAATCCTTTTTGGAGATGGATCACAAGTATTTGCCTTTAATCCAAGAATGACAACGATGACTAAGGATTAAATGGAACTTTGTTCCAGGTGACATTGTGTTGGTAGTTGACTCTACAGCATCTCGATGTTCTTGGTTGATGGGAATAATACGAGAAATCATGCCTGAATTTCGGGGGCTGGTGCGTCTGGTGCGACTGAAAACAAAAAACAATGTTTTGATAAAACCAATAACCAAGTTGTGCTTGCTTCTAGAAGGCGAAAGTGAAGATGGAGTAGTCGATAAAGAATTGTGATTGCAGATGTATAGTGCATGCTAATTTTTTCCTCGGTAGTAAAGTGGTTAGTATCCCCGCCTGGCACGCGGGAGACCGGGGTTTGATTTCTGAGGAGCTACAGGATTTTATTCCCTATCCTTTTGCTTTTGATATATGTTAAGCCTTTATGGCCACTTTTTTTTATGAATATTAGTAATTGCCTCATTATGTATTCGGAACAATTAAGGGCCGGTATGCCGTGGCCATTTGGCCTGTTTTGCATGTCATTGTGAATGGCATGTGCCTTTAAATTTTAGACTGCCCGTTATAATGTGGGTGGGATTTGTGACGTCTTTTTGGGTGTGTTTACAGCTTAACTGCTTTCGCAGAAGTTTTTGTTTTTACATTAGTTTGGACAGACGATGGAGAAGGTCAAACCTTCGACCATGTCATTGTTACGGAGACACGAGGAGCTGTCTAATATCTAAAGTAATAAGCTGGAGTTCGAAGAAGATTGTCGTAACAAGTCGGAAAAAACCTTGATGTACCTTACTGTTTTCTATCAACAATAAAGAAAATATTCATCAAAAGACTGTGTGTTGAAGCTTTATGAATGGAGAAGCTCTGGAGGTATGTGCGGCAGCTTGCATGTGTTCCGAAGATATTCCCCTTATCCATTCTCATCCAATTAGCGGCTAGGGTGCTAATTACCTCAAAGATATGACAAATCTGCAGCTACAGAAGGGTTTCGTGGTGAGAAGGGTTTGGAGGGTTTCAGAGCCGTTCAGAGGAATACGGAGGGATTTCGAAGGGTTTAAGTTCAAGTGAGTTCAAGTTCAAGTTCAAGTGCGTTTATTGTCATGTGTCCCTATATAGGACAATGAAATTCTTGCTTTGGTTAGGCACACAGAAAATAGTAGGAATTTACTACAAAAAGATAAATGTGTCCATATACCATGATATAAATATACACACACATGAATAAATAGACTGATAAAGTGCAAATAGCAGAAAGTGTTTATTAATAATCAGTTTTGTCCGAGCCAGGTTTAATAGCCTGATGGCTGTGGAGAAGCAGCTATTCCTGAACATGGTTGTTGCAGTCTTCAGGCTCCTTCTACCTGAAGGCAGCAGGGAGATGAGTGTGTGGCCAGGATGGTGTGGTTCTTTGATGATATTGCCAGCCTTTTTGAGGCAGCGACTGCGATAAATCCCCTCGATGGAAGGAAGGTCAGAGCCGGTGATGGACTGGGCAGTGTTTACTACTTTTTGTAGTATTTTCCTTTCCAGAACGCTCAAATTGCCGAACCAAGCCACGATGCAACCGGTCAGCATGCTCTCTACTGTGCACCTGTACAAGTTAGAGGGAGTCTTCCTTGACAAACCGACTCTCCGCAATCCTCTCAGGAAGTAGAGGCGCTGATGAGATTTTTGATAATTGCGTTAGTGTTCTCGGACCAGGAAAGATCTTCAGAGATGTGCACGCCGAGGAATTTGAAGTTCTTGATCCTTTCAATCAACCGTTGATATAAATTGGGCTGTGGGTCCCCCTCCTACTCCTTCCAAAGTCCACAATCAGTTCCTTGGTTTTGCTGGCGTTGAGGGCCATGTTATTGCGCTGGCACCATATGGACAGTTGCTCGATCTCTCTTATGTACTCTGACTCATCCCCATCAGTGATACGTCCCACAACAGTGGTGTCGTCAGCGAACTTGATGATGAAGTTCGCACTGTGGTGGCTACGCTGTCATGGGTATAGAGTGAGTACAGCAGGGGGCTGAGCAC
This sequence comes from Amblyraja radiata, assembly GCF_010909765.2. Taxonomy (NCBI): domain Eukaryota; kingdom Metazoa; phylum Chordata; class Chondrichthyes; order Rajiformes; family Rajidae; genus Amblyraja; species Amblyraja radiata. Next base: position 187,734 of record NW_022630152.1, read on the forward strand.
GCAGCCTTGAGGTGCTCCTGTGCTGATTGTTATCGAGGCTGACACATTTCCACCAATACGAACAGACTGTGGTCTGTGGATGAGGAAGTCGGGGATCCAGTTGCAGAAGGATGCGCAGAGACCCAGTTCTGCGAGTTTGATAAACAGTTTGGAGGGGATGATTGTGTTCAATGCCGAGCTGTAATCGATGAATAACAGCCTATAAGTTTTTGTTGTCCAAGTGGTCCAGTGCGGAGAGGAGGGCCAGCGAGATCGCATTCACCGTTGATCTGTTGTGGCGGTAAGCGAACTACAGTGGGTCCAGGTTTTTGTCGAGGTAGGAGTTGATTTGCTCCATGATCACCCTCTCAAAGCACTTCATCAACACCGGCGTTAGTGCCACTGGTCGATAGTCATTAAGGCACGTCACCTTACTCTTCTTGGGCACCGGTATAACTGATGCCCGTTTAAAGCAGGTGGGGACCTCAGACCTCAGAAGTGAGAGGTTGAAAATGTCCGTAAAAACACCCGCCAGTTGGCCCGCACAGGTTTTTAGAACACGACCGTGTATACCAGCAGGACCAGGTGCTTTTCGGGGGTTCACACCCTGAAGGATTTCCTGACGTCGGCCTCTGTGAATGAGAATGAAATGCCATCACAGCGAATGGGGGATCGGGAAGGCACATCAGTATTCTCCCTGTCAAAGCGTGCGTAAAACGCATTGAGCTCGTCAGGGAGTGATGTTTCACCGACATTCGAGCTGCCTCCTTGTTTCGCCTTGTAGGAGATGATTGCATTCAGGACCTTACCAAGGTCGTATCTGGACTTCATGTATGCTACTGTATCATCGGACATGAATGCCCTGTGTCTGGACTTTAGAAGAGTGTGGATCTCAAAGTTCATCCAAGGTTTCTGATTGGGAAACACTCGGAAGGTTTTTGTAGGGATGCGGTCCTCCACACATTTCTTTATGAAGTCTGTAACGACTGTGGCGTATTCGTTCAAGTCCTTTGCCGAGTCCTTGAACATTGCCCAGTCTACAGACTCCAAACAGTCCTGGAGTTGTTCTTCCCCCCCCCCCCCCCCCCCCCCCCCCCACAAGCTCTGTGCTGTCTGGGGGTGAGCTCTTCAATTGCTGCCTGTAGGCAGGAAGAAGCAGCACCGCGGAATGGTCGGACTTACCGAAGTGAGGGCGAGGGACAGAACGATAGGCATTCTCGATGGTGGTGTAGCAGTGGTCGAGGGTGTTAGGTCCTCTGGTGCAGCAGGAGACATGTCGGTGGAAGTTGGGGAGTGATTTCTTGAGGTTCGCCTTATTGAAGTCCCCAGCAATGGTGGTAAATGCCTCGGTGTAATACGTCTGGTGTTTGTTGACCACGGCGTGCAGCTCCTCCAGTGCCAGACGGACGTCTGCCAGGGGTGGGATGTAGACCGCGGTCAGGATAACGGAGGTGAATTCTCTTGGGACGTAGAAGGGACGGCACTTCACCGCCAGATGTTCGAGGTGTGGAGAGCAGGAGTAGGACTCAACTGCCAAGTCGGAACACCACGCAGAGTTGACCATGAGGCAGACTCCTCTCCCTTTCCCAGACGCCAGGGTACGGTCCATATGCTGGATGGAGAACCCTTCAGGCTGGACCGCTGAGCCTGGGAGCTGGGGGTGAGCCATCTCTCTGTGAAACAGAACACAGAGCATTCCCTCAGCTCCCTTTGGTAAAGCAGTCTTGCCCTTAGGTCCTCCACTTTATTTTCAGGGGACTGAACATTAGCCAGTAGGATAGTAGGGAGAGGGGGGCGACGTCCCCTGCGCTTCATTATGACCTGGAGTCCTGCCCGTCGGCCACGTTTCCGGACACAATGGAGTCTTCCCCTTTGTTTCCAGGTATGTACTTCCTGTACCTGGTGTTTCTGCGGACCTGCGCTGGAACGGGGATTCCCTCACAGACGGCAGTTCCAGCTCTGTAACTAACGGGGGTTCCCTCAAAGTCGGCAGCTCCAGCTCCGTTGTTCCTGGGAGATCCATCCCGTCGGTTCTGGGGGTCAGCCTGGAGTCGCCCGGTACCGTACCTGGGATCCTCAGTCGGGTCGGGAATTCCACAGCCAGCGTGGGAAAGTTTAAAGTCGGGGGACCCGCAGCTGCGGGAGATCGCGAAATTGCGAGAGCCTTGAGGTGCTCAAGCAGCTTGTCCGAAACGGCACCGATTTCTGCCGTTTTTCTGATCCAGGTAGTTGTTGGAAGTTATAGTTGAGCCTTTTATTTTCCGGAGCTCCGCAAAAGTCGCCGCAGGCAGGCGCCAACTTGCCATCTATAGAGGCGTTCCGAGGGATTCCGATGGGGTTGGAGGGATTTAGAGAGATTTAGACGGGTCTAGAGGGGTTTAGAGGTTCAGAAGGGTTAAGTTGGTTTTAAAGGCGTTTACGGGTGTTTACAGGGGTGTAGAGAGGTTCAGAGTGGTTTAGAGGGGTTTGTTGGTTTAGTTTAGTGGGGTTTAGAGGTGTTCAAAGGGGTTCAGAGAGGTTTGGAGTGGTATAGAGGCGATTGAAGATGGGGTTAGATGGGGGTTAGATGGTTACAGAGGAGATTATAGAGGTTTAGAAGGCTTTCGAGGGGTTTAGTAGGTTTGGAGGGGTTCAGGTGGGGTTTAGAGGGGTTTGCTGGGTATTAGAGGGGTTCAGAGATGTTTATAGAGGTTTTGCTGTTGGAGGGGTTTAGGGGGGTTTAGAGGGTTTCAGGGGCGTTCAGAGGGGGTTAGAGGAGGTTTGGGGGGGGGTTTAGATGTCTTTGGACAGGTTTCGAGAGATTTAGATGGGTTCAGAAGGGTTCAGAGTTGTTTCCAGTGGTTTCGAGGGGTTTAGAGGGTGTTCAGAGGGGGTTTAGATTAATAGGGGCTTAAAGGGGCTCAGAGGTGTTTAGATATGTTAATATGGTACAGATGTGTTCAGATGGGTTTGGAGCGGGTTGATGTGATTTAGTGGGATTTAGAGGGGTTTAAGAGTGTTTCGGAAGGTTTCAGAGGGACATAGAGCGGTTTTGTGTGGTTCAGAGGGGTGCAGAGGGGTTCAGAGGGGTTTACAGGTGTGAGGGTTAGTGAACGTTTTGGAGATGTTTAGAGGTGTTTAAATTGGTTTAGAAGGGGGTTTACAGCGGTTCAGAGAGGTGCAGAAGGGTTCAAAGGGGTTTAAAGGGGTTTAGAGATGTTTAGACTGGTCTGGAAGGGTTTAGAGTGGTTCAGTGATGTTCAGATGGGTTAGTGTGTTTAGAGGTGTTTAGAGTGGTTTCGATGGGTTTGATGGGGATCAGATGTGCTCAGATGGTTTGAGAGGGATTTACAGGGGTTCAGAGGGCTTTAGAGCGGTATAGAGGCATTCAGGCATGTTCAGAGGCGTTTAGAAGCGGTTAGCGGGGTTAGAGGGCTTTACACGGGTTTAGAGGGGATCAGATGTGTTTAGATGGGTTTTGCGAGGCTTAGAGGGGTTTAAATAGATTTAGAGAGCTTCAGAGGAGTTTAGAATGGTTTAACGGTATTTAGGGGGGTTCAGAGTATTCAGAGAGGTTCAGAGGGGTTTAGTGGTTAGAAGGGTTTAGAGGGATTCAGAACCGTTCAGAGGGATACAAAGTGTTTAGAGTTGTTCCGAGCGGTTCCGATGGGTTTGGAGGGATTTGGAGAGGTTTAGATGGGTCTAGACGGGTTTAGAAGTTCAGTAGGGTCCAGTTGGGTTTAGAGGTGTTTAGAGGCGTTTAGAGGGGATTAGAGGGCGTTAGAGGTTTAGAGGGTTTAGAGGGGATTAGAGGTTCAGAGGGTTTAGAGGGTTTTGTTGATTTGATTTAGAGGGGTTTAGAAATGTTCAAAGGCGTTCATAGCTGTTTAGAGGGGATTACAGGGCTTCAGAGGGGTCTGAAGGCGTTTAGAGGCGATTAAAGGTGGGGTGGTTAGAGGTGGTTTAGATGGATTCAGAGGTGCTTATAGAGGTTTCCATGGGTTTCCAGGGGGTTTCAATGGGTTTCTAGTGGTTTCGATGAGTTTAGAGAGGTTTAAAGGGTGTTCAGAGCGGTGTAGAGGGCTTTTGGGAGGTTTAGTGGGGGTTCAGATGTGTTCTAAAGGGTTTAGAGTGGTTTAGAGGAGCTTAGATGTGTTTAGGCCGGTTTAGAGGGGTTCAGAGGGGTTTGGAGGGATTTGGAGGGGTTTGGAGGGGTTTATAGGGGTTAGAGGGGAATCCACGTGTTGTGATGTGCTCAGCGGTGTGTCGAGTGGTTTAGTTGGGGTTAGAGGTGTTTAGAGATGTGTCTAGGGGGTATCGGGGGCTTTAGAGATAACTTGAATCGTCCCGAGAGGTTTAGAGGGGTTTAGAGGGGTACAGAGGGGTTCAGAGAGGTTTGGAGGGGGTTAGAAGGTTTCAGATGGGTCCAGAAGGGTCTAGAGGGCTTTGGAGGGCTTCGGAGGGGTTTAGAGGGGTTTTGAGGTATTAGAGGGGTTTAGGCCGGTTCAGATGGGTTCAGAGAGGTTTGGAGGGATTTGGAGTGGTTTCGAGGGTTTTGGAGTGTTTTAGAGGGGTTAGAGGGTTATACAGGTGTTCTGAGGTATTGAGGGGTTGGGAGGGTTTTATAGGGGTTTCGAGGTGATTAGAGAGGTTTAGAGCGGTTTAGAGTGGATTAAGTTGGATTATAGATGTTTTGAGAGTTTAAGATGTGTTTAGAGGAATTTAGAGCTGAGAGGTGTTCAGACGGTTTTGAGGGGTTTACAGGGATTTAGAGGGGGTTCAGAGAGGTTTAGAGGTGCTCAGAGGGATGTAGATAGGTTTAATGCGGTTTAGATTGATTAGAGGTTTCCAGACGGGTCCATGGGGGGGGTGTTTAGAGGGGTTTAGATGTGTTCAGAGGGGTTTGGTAGGGTTTAGAGCGGTTTTAGATGGGTTCAGAATGGTTTATAGAGGTGTAGTTGTTTGGAGGGGTTTAGAGAGGTTTAGAGGTGTTCAGAAGCGTTTAGAGGTGGTTAGAGTGTTTTAGAGGTGTTCAGAGAGGTTTATTTGGGTACAGACTGATTCAGATGGGTTTGGAGCGGATTGGCGTGATTTAGAGGGATTTAGAGGGGTTCGAGGGGTTCAGATAGGTTCACAGTGGGTTTATAGGGGATTAGAGGGGTTTTGAGAGGTTCACAGGTGTTCAGAGGGGTTCAGAGGAGTTTAGAGGGGTTGAGAGCGGTTTCGAGATGTTTAGAGGTGTTTCGGGGGTTTAGAGTGATTTAGAGGGGTTAATATATGTTTAGATTAATGTAGAGGGGGTTAGTGGGGTTTAAGGGGGTTTAGAGGGGTTTGAAGGGGGTAGAGGGGTTTAGAGATGTTTAGAGGGGATTAATGCGGTATGCTGCGGTTTAGAGGGGCTCAGAGCAGTTCTGATGGAATTAGAGGGGTTTAGAGACGGGGTTTAGAGCTTTCCAGGGGGTTCAGAAGTGTTCTAAGGCGTTTAGTGTTGTTTAGTGGATTGGAGGGGTTTAGAAGTGTGCAATGGTGTTATATTGGTTTTAAGGTGTTCAGAGGGGTTCAGAGGGGTTCAGAGGCGTTTAGTGGTTTGGAGTCGTTTAGAAAGGTTCAGAGGGGTTCAGAGGTGTTTAGAGGGGTTTAGAGGGGTTTACAGTGGTTTGCAGGGGTTCAGATGGGTTTAGATTGGTTTGGAGGTGTTTTGAAAGGTTTAGAGGGGTTCAGAGGTTTTCAGATGAGTTTAGAGTGATTAGAGGGTTTTAGAGGACTTTGGTGTTTGCAGAGAGGTTTAGAGGGGATCCCAGTGCTCCCGATGGGTTTGGGAGGGATTTAGAGGCGTATACAGTGGTTTAGGTTCAGAAGCGTTCAAATGGGTCTAGAGTGGGTTTAGAGGTGTTTAGAGAGGTATAGAGGGGGTTAGAGGCGTTTAAAGGGGATTAGAGGGCTTTACAGGGGTTTAGAGAGGTTCAGACGGCTTTAGGGTGGTTACATCGCAACAGAGGGTTTAGAGGCGTTATGAGATGTTCAGAGGGGTTTAAAGGCGTATAGATGGGGATTACAGAGGAGTTTGGAGAGGTTCGGATGGGTTCGGGTGAGTGTTGAGGGGTTTAGAAGGGTTTAGAGTGTTTCAGAGTTGTTCAGAGGTGTTTATAGTGGTTTTAGAGGGTTTCGGGGGGGTTTCGAGGGATTTAACGGCGGTTCAAGTGCACTCGAGCGGTTACTAGGGCTTTCGTGTGTTTTAGAGGGGACTCGAGTGGTTCCGATGGGTTTAAAGAGGGTTAGAGGGGTTCAGAGGGTTTCAGAAGAGTTTAGAGGACTTTTGAGGGGGTTAGAGGGGGTCCGATTTGTTCGGAGGGGTTTCGAGACGGTTCGAGGGGCTTAGAGAGGTTTAGGGGGGTTCAGAGGGGTTCAGAGTGGTTTGGAGAGATTTAGAGGGATTTATAGTGGGTTACAAGGGTATTCAGGTGTTCAGAGGTGCCCTGAGGGGGTTGCAGAGGTGTTTAGGGGTTCTGAGTTGTTTAGATGGGTTCTGAGGTACTCCGTCATTTTGAAATCAATTTTCACTGCTACGCCGATGATACACAACTTTACCTCTCCACAAAACCAAACACCTCCCTTCCCCCAATTGCCCTCACCACCTGACTTCAAGCTATCAGCAACTGGATGTCACTCAACCTTCTAATAAAACAGAAATCATCCTAATTGGCTCAAAGTCCACACTCTCCAAAACCCACACGTTCACCATTTCAGTTGATGGCTCACCCATACCCACCTCCTCCCATGTCAAACGTCTCGGCGTCGTTCTGGACAGTACATTTTCCTTTGTCCCCCACATCAGCAATATCACACGCTCTGCATACTTTCATCTCCGCAACATCTCCAGACTCCGCCCATCCCTCTCCAAAGACAATACAACAGTCCTCATCCACGCTCTGGTCACATCCCGCATCGATTACTGCAACGCCCTCCTCACTTGCACCTCCAATAAACTTCTTCATCGTCTCCAATGCATTCAGAACTCTGCAGCCCGGATCATCACCCGCACCAGATCATCGGACCACATCACACCCATCCTCACTCAGCTCCACTGGCTCCCTGTGCACCACCGGATTAACTACAAGATTTTACTGCTGACCTTCAAAGCCCTATACCACCTTGCTCCCCAATACCTCTCTGACGTGCTGCTACCATACACTGCTTCCCGGTCACTTCGTTCCTCCTCAGCTGCAATTTTAACTGTCCCCACATTTAGACTCAGCACCATGGGTGCCAGTACCTTCAGCAGCTCTGCTCCACGTCTCTGGAACACTTTCCCACCTCCCATCCGTCACCTGGGCACTATCGGACAATTCAAATCACAACTCAAAACACACCTGTTTAGATTAGCATACCCGACATAACTTCCACCATCTTCACCATGATGTTAATGACTTAAAATGTTTTGTGTATTTTTTTTGTTTTGTTTTTGTTTTTGTTTTTAATCAACTTGATTTTAATATTAATAAATGTATTGTGATTTTATATCCTGTAAGTTGTCCTTGGGTGTCCAGAAAGGCGCCAGCAAATAAAATGCATTATTATTATTATTATTAGAGGGGTTTAGATGAGGTTAGATATGGTTAGAGGGGTTTAGACGTGTTTATGGGGGATTTTAGTGGTTTAGAGGAGTTTAAAGGGATTTAGATGGGTTCAGAGGTGTTTAGAGGGGATTAGAGTGGTTTAAAGCGGGTTAGAGAATTTTAGACGCGGTTAGAGAGGTTCAGAGGGGTTCCGAGCAGTGTAAAGGGGTAAGGAGGAGTTTAGAGGGGCTCAGAATTGTTCAGGGGTGTGTAGATGGATTTTGAGGTGTTTAGAGGGGTTTCAAGGGGTTTCGAGGGATTTCGATTGGTTTTGCGTCTTTCAGATGTATTCTGAGGGGTCTGAAGAGGTTTAGAGGGGTGTTGAGAGGTTTAGAGGAGTTTAGATGGGTTAGAGGGGTTTCGAGGGGTTTAGTGGGGTTTAAACGTGTTTAGAGGGGATTAGAGGGGTTTAGATGGGTCCAGGTGGGTTTGGAGGGGTTTAAAGGGGATTAGATGCGTTTAGAGAGGGTCGAGAGGAGTTCAGAGCGATTTAGAGGGGCTAAGATGTGTTTAGAGGTGTTTTGAGTGATTTAGAGGGGCTTAGATGGTTTTAGCGGTGTTTAGAGAGGTTTATATGGGTACAAACGGGTTCAGAGGGGTGTGGAGCGGTTTTGTGTTATGTGGAGCGGTTTCGAGTTGTTTAGAGGGGGTTCAGAGCAGTTCAGAGGGAATTAGAGGGGGTTAGAAGGGATGTACAGCGGTTCAGAGGGGTTCAGAGTGGTTTAGATTGGTTTGGAGTGGTTTAGAGGGGTTCGGAGGGGATCATATTAGTTTAGAGGGCTTTAAAGGGGATGGGAGGGCTACAATGGGTTTAGATGGGTGCAGATGAGTTTAGATTAGTTTAGGGGGGTTTAGATCGGTTTAGAGGGATTCGGAGGGTTTCAGAGGGGTTTAGAGTGGTTTAGAGGGGTTTTGAGGGGTTCGAAATTTTCAGAGAGGTTTAGAGTGGTTTTGGGGTTAGACGGGTTTAGAGGGTTTCAGAGCAGTTCAGAAGGCTACAGACGGTTTTCGAGGGGCTTAGAGGTGTTCCAAGTGGTTCAGAAGGATTCAGATGGGTTCAGAAGTGTTTAGAGTGGTTTGGGGTGGGTAACAGATATTCGGAGGGGATCAGAGGGGTTTAGAGTGGTTTACAGGGCATCAGAGGGGTTTAGAGGCATTCTGAGATGTTCAGAGGGGTTCATATAACCATACAACCATATAACAATTACAGCACGGAAACAGGCCATCTCGACCCTTCTAGTCCGTGCCGAGCAAGTATTCTCCCGTAGTCCCATATACCTGCGCTAGGACCATAACCCTCCATTCCTTTCCCGTCCATAACACCATCCAATTTATTTTTAAATGATAAAAACGGACCTGCTTCCACCACCTTCGCTGGAAGCTCATTCCACACAGCCACCACTCTCTGAGTAAAGAAGTTGCCCCTCATGTCACCCCTAAACTTCTGTCCCTTAATTCTCAAGTCATGTCCCCTTGTTTGAATCTTCCCTACTCTCAGTGGGAAAAGCTTATCCACGTCAACTCTGTCTATCCCTCTCATCATTTTAAAGACCTCTATCAAGTCCCCCCTTAACTTTCTGCGCTCCAAAGAATAAAGCCCTAACTTGTTCAACCTTTCTCTGTAACATAGTTGCTGAAACCCAGGCAACATTCTAGTAAATCGCCTCTGTATTCTCTCTATTTTGTTGACATCCTTCCTATTATTAGGCTACCCAAATTGTACACCATACTCCAGAATTGGCCTCACCAATGCCTTGTACAATTTTAATATTACATCCCAACTTCTATACTCAATGCTCTGATTTATAAAGGCCAGCACACCAAAAGCTTTCTTTACCACCCTATCTACATGATATTCCACTTTCAGGGAACAGTGCACAGTTATTCCCAGATCCCTCTGTTCACCTACATTCTTCAATTCCCTATAATTTACCATGTACGTCCTATTTTGATTTGTCCTGCCAAGATGTAGCACCTCACACTTATCAACATTAAATTCCATCTACCATCTTTCAGCCCACTCTTCCAACTGGCATAATTCTCTCTGTAGACTTTCACAATCTACTACATTATCCACAATCCCACCTATCTTAGTATCATCTGCATACTTACTAATCCAATTTACCACACCATCATCCAGATCATTGATGAACATGACAAACAACAGTGGACCCAACACAGATCCCTGTGGCACCCCACTAGTCACTGGCCTCCAACCTGACAAACAACCATCCACCGTTACTCTCTGGCATCTCCCATTCAGCCAATGTTGAATCCATCTTGCTACTCCACCATTAATACCCAACAATTGAACCTTCTTAACCAACCTTCCGTGAGGAACCATGTCAAAGGCCTTACTGAAGTCCATATAAATAACATCGACTGTTTTACACTCATCAATTTCCCAAGTAACCTCTTCAAAAAATTCAAGAAGTTTAGTCAAACATGACCTTCCGGGCACAAATCCATGTTGACTGTTCCTAATCAGACCCTGTTTATCCAGATGCTTATATACATTTTCTCTAAGTAACCTTTCCATTAATTTGCCCACCACTGACATCAAACTAACAGGTCTATAATTGCTAGATTTACTCTTAGACGCCTTTTTAAACAATGGAACAACATGCGCAGTACGCCAATCCTCCGGCACTATTCCCGATTATAATGACATTCAAATATTTCTGTCATAGCCCCTGCTATTTCTACACTAACTTCCCTCAATGTCCTAGGGAATATCCTGTCCGGACCTGGAGACTTATCCACTTTTATATTTCTCAAAAGTGTCAGTAATTCCTCTTCTTTGAATCTCATAGTTTCCATAGCTACTCTACTTGTTTCCCTTACCTCAAATAATTCAATATCCTTCTCCTTGATGAATACCGAAGAAAAAACATTGTTCAATATCTCCCCCATCTCTTTTGGCTCTGCAGATAGCTGTTCACTCTGACTCTCTAATGGACCAATTTTATCTCTCGTTATCATTTTGCTATTAATATAGCTGTAGAAACCCTTTGAATTTACTTTCACCTTACTTGCCAAAGCAACCTCATATCTTCTTTTAGCTTTTCTAATTTCTTTCATAAGATTATTTTTACCAACTTTATACTCCTCAAGCACCTCATTTACTCCATGCTGGCTATAAATATTGTAGATATCTCTCTTCTTCCGAACCAAGTGTCCAATTTCCCTTGAAAACCATGGCTCTTTCCAATTTTTTTATTTCCTTTCAACCGAACAGGGACATAAATATTCTGTACTCTTAAAATTTCACTTTTAAATGTCCTCCATTTCTTTTCCACATCTTTCCCATAAAACAAACTGTCCCAATTTACTCCTTTGAAATCCTTTCGCATCTCCTCAAAGTTAGCCTTTCTCCAATCAAAAATCTGAACCCTATGTCCAGTTCAGACCCTCTCCATAATTATATTGAAACTAATGGTATTGTGATCACTGGTCTAGAACTGTTCCCCAACGCATACATCTGCCACCTGACCCGTCTCATTTCCTAACAGGAGGTCCAGCACCGCCCCATCTCTAGTAGGTACGTCTATGTATTGCTGCAAAAAACTATCCTGCACACATTTTACAAACTCCAACCCACCAGCCCATTTACAGAATGTGTTTCCCAGTCTATGTGTGGAAAATTGAAATCTCCCACAATCACTACCTTGTGCTTACTACTAATATCTGCCATCTCCTTACATATTTGCTCTTCCAATTCTCGCTCCCCATTTGGCGGTCTATAATACAGCCCTATAAGTGTTGTTACCCCTTTACCATTTCTCATTCAGAGGGGTTTAGAGTGGTTCGGAGTGGTTTAGAGGGATTCGGAGGGGATCATACGAGTTTAGAGGGGTTTAAAGGGCTTTAGAGTGGTTTAGATGTGTTCAGACGGGTTCCGATGGGTTTAGAGGCGTTTAAAGGGGATGAGAGGGCTTTATAGGGGGTTATAAGGGTTCAGATGGGATTAGAGGGGTTTAGAGGTGTAGAGGGGTTTAGAGGGATTCAGAGGTATTTATAGTGGTTTAGAGGGGTTTAGCAGGTTTAAGAATTTTCAGAGGGGTTTAGAGCGGTTTAGTGGTTAAAAGGGTTTAGAGGTTTTCAGAACAGTTCAAGGGATACAGAGGGATTTAGAGGGGCTTAGAGGTGTTCCAAGTGGTTTCGACGGGTTTTGGATGGATTTAGAGAGGTTTATCGGTTCAGAATAGTTCAGATGGATTCAGATGGGTTTAGAGTGGTTTGGAGTGGTTTAGTGGTTTTCGCAGGGGATCAGATGGGTTTAGAGGGGTTTAGAGGGGATTACAGGGCATCAGAGGAGTTTAGAGGCATTCTGAGATGTTCAGAGGGGCTTAGAGGCGTATAGATTTGGATTACAGAGGGGTTTAGAGAGGTTCAGAGGGGTCCGGGGGAGTTCTGAGTGGTATAGAGGGGTTTAGAGGATATCAGAGGTGTTCAGAGGTGTTTAGAGGGGGCTTAGACGGCTTTCTGTGGTTTCGAGGTGTTTAAAGGGGTTTCGAGTAATGTCGAAGGGTTTCTATGAGTTTCGTGGGCTTTTGAGGGGACTCGAGAGTTTCCGAGGGGTTTAAAGAGGTTTAGAGTGGTTAAGAGGGATTCAGGGTGGTTTCGAGGGACTGAGAGGGTTCGGAGGTGTTCGGATGGGTTCAGATGGATTTCGTGGTGTTTAGAGGGGGTTTAGAGGGGTTTAGAGGTGTTCAGAGCGGTTCAGAGGGGTTCGGCGGGGTTTAGAGTGGTTTGGAGTGGTTTAGAGGGGCCCGGAGGGGATGATATGGGTTTAGAGGTGTTTAAACGTCTTTAGAGTGGTTTAGAGGCGTTCGGACTATTTCAGAGGGGTTTAGAGACGTTTAAAGGTGATTAGGGGGACTTTACAGGGGTTTAGATGGGTTCAGATGGATGTATATTGGTTTAGAGGGGTTTAGAGGCGTGCAGGTGGGTTTAAATGAGTTTAAAGGTGGGTAGATGCGTTTAGAGGGGGACAGAGGAGTTCAGAGCAGTTTAGAGGGGATCAGATGTGTTTAAAGTGTTTAGATGGATTTAGAGGGGCTTAGAGGGTTTTAGAGGTGTTTAGAGAGGTTTAAATGGGTACAGACGGGCTCAGATGGGTGTGGAGCGGTTTGGTGTGATTTAGAGCGGTTTAGACTGTTTTACAGCTGTTCACAGTGATACAGAGGGTTTTCGAGAGGTTTAGGTGTGTACCGAGTGGTTCCGATGAGTTTTGGAGGGATTTAGAGGCGTTTAGAGGTTCAGAAGTATTCAGATGGGTTCAGAGGGATTTAGAAACATAGAAACATAGAAACTAGGTGCAGGAGTAGGCCATTCGGCCCTTCGAGCCTGCACCGCCATTCAATATGATCATGGCTGATCATCCAACTCAGTATCCCGTACCTGCCTTCTCTCCATACCCCCTGATCCCCTTAGCCACAAGGGCCACATCTAACTCCCTCTTAAATATAGCCAATGAACTGGCCTCAACTACCCTCTGTGGCAGAGAGTTCCAGAGATTCACCACTCTCTGTGTGAAAAAAGTTCTTCTCATCTCGGTTTTAAAGGATTTCCCCCTTATCCTTAAGCTGTGACCCCTTGTCCTGGACTTCCCTAACATCGGGAGCAATCTTCCTGCATCTAGCCTGTCCAACCCCAGCAAGAATTTTGTAAGTTTCTATAAGATCCCCTCTCAATCTCCTAAATTCTAGAGAGTATAAACCAAGTCTATCCAGTCTTTCTTCATAAGACAGTCCTGACATCCCAGCAATCAGTCTGGTGAACCGTCTCTGCACTCCCTCTATGGCAATAATGTGCTTCCTCAGATTTGGAGACCAAAACTGTACGCAATACTCCAGGTGTGGTCTCACCAAGACCCTGTACAACTGCAGTAGAACCTCCCTGCTCCTATACTCAAATCCTTTTGCAATGAAAGCTAACATACCATTCGCTTTCTTTACTGCCTGCTGCACCTGCATGCCTACCTTCAATGACTGGTGTACCATGACACCCAGGTCTCGCTGCATCTCCCCCTTTCCCAATCGGGCACCATTCAGATAATAATAGTCTGCTTCCCCGTTTTTGCCACCAAAATAGATAACCTCACATTTATCCACATTATACTGCATCTGCCAAACATTTGCCCAATCACCCAGCCTATCCAAGTCACCTTGCAGTCTTCTAGCATCCTCCTCACAGCTAACACTGCCCCCCAGCTTAGTGTCATCCGCAAACTTGGAGATATTGCCTTCAATTCCCTCATCCAGATCATTAATATATATTGTAAATAGCTGGGGTCCCAGCACTGAGCCTTGCGGTACCCCACTAGTCACTGCCTGCCATTGTAAAAATGACCCGTTTACTCCTACTCTTTGCTTCCTGTTTGCCAGCCAGTTCTCTATCCACATCAATACTGAACCCCCAATGCCTTGTGCTTTAAGTTTGTATACTAATCTCTTATGTGGGACCTTGTCGAAAGCCTTCTGGAAGTCCAGATACACCACATCCACTGGTTCTCCCCTATCCACGCTACTAGTTACATCCTCGAAAAATTCTATAAGATTCGTCAGACATGATTTACCTTTCGTAAATCCATGCTGACTTTGTCCAATGATTTCACCACTTTCCAAATGTGCTGCTATCCCATCTTTAATAACTGATTCTAGCAGTTTCCCCACTACCGATGTTAGACTAACTGGTCTGTAATTCCCCATTTTCTCTCTCCCTCCCTTCTTAAAAAGTGGGGTTACGTTTGCTACCCGCCAATCTTCAGGAACTACTCCAGAATCTAAAGAGTTTTGAAAGATTATTACTAATGCATCCACTATTTCTGGAGCTACTTCCTTAAGTACTCTGGGATGCAGCCTATCTGGCCCTGGGGATTTATCGGCCTTTAATCCATTCAATTTCCCCAACACCACATCCCGGCTAACCTGGATTTCACTCAATTCCTCCAACTCCTTTGACCTGCGGTCCCCTGCTATTTCCGGCAAATTATTTATGTCTTCCTTAGTGAAGACGGAACCAAAGTAGTTATTCAATTGGTCCGCCATATCCTTGTTCCCCATGATCAACTCACCTGTTTCTGACTGCAAGGGACCTACATTTGTTTTAACTAATCTCTTTCTTTTCACATATCTATAAAAACATTTGCAGTCAGTTTTTATGTTCCCTGCCAGTTTTCTTTCATAATCTATTTTCCCTTTCCTAATTAAGCCCTTTGTCCTCCTCTGCTGGTCTTTGAATTTCTCCCAGTCCTCCGGTATGCTACTTTTTCATGCTAATTTGTACGCATCATCCTTCGCTTTGATACTATCCCTGATTTCCCTTGTTATCCATGGATGTACTACGTTCCCCGATTTATTCTTTTGCCAAACTGGTATGAACAATTTTTTCAGTTCATCCATGCAGCCTTTAAATGTCTTCCATTGCATATCCACCGTCAACCCTTTTAGAATTAATTGCCAGTCAATCTTGGCCAATTCACGTCTCATACCCTCAAAGGTACCTTTCTTTAAGTTCAGAATCATTGTTTCTGAATTAACAATGTCACTCTCCATCCTAATGAAGAGCTCAACCATATTATGGTCACTCTTGCCCAAGGTGGCACGTACAACAAGATTGCTAACTAACCCTTCCTCATTACTCAATACCCAGTCTAAAATAGCCTGCTCTGTCGTTGGTTCCTCTACATGTTGATTTAGATAACTATCTCGCATACATTCCAAGAAATCCTCTTCCTCAGCACCCCTGCCAATTTGATTCACCCAACCTATATGTAGATTGAAGTCACCCTTTATAACTGTTTTGCCTTTGTCGCACGCATTTCTAATTTCCTGTTTGATACCATCTCCAACTTCACTACTACTGTTAGGTGGCCTGTACACAACACCCACCAGCGTTTTCTGCCCCTTAGTGTTTCGCAGCTCTACCCATACCGATTCCACATCCTCCAAACTAATGTCCTTCCTTTCCATTGCATTAATCCCCTCTCTAATCAGTAACGCTACCCCACCTCCTTTTCCTTTCTGTCTATCCCTCCTGAATATTGAATATCCCTGGATGTTCAGCTCCCAGCCTTGGTCACCCTGGAGCCATGTATCCGTGATCCCAACTATATCATAGTCATTAATAGCTATCTGCACATTCAACTCATCCACCTTATTACGAATGCTCCTTGCATTGAGACACAAAGCCTTCAGGCTTGTTTTTACAACACTCTTACCCCTTATACAATTATGTTGAAAAGTGGCCCTTTTTGATTTTTGCCCTGGTTTTGTCTGCCTGCCACTTTTACTTTTCACCTTGCTACCTATTTCTTCTACCCTCATTTTACACCGCTCGGTCTCTACGCTCACCCATTTAAGAAACCATTTCCCTTTAACTCCATCCTCCACTATCCCATTCAACACCCCACCCCCCTTATTCAGTTTAAAGCCACCCGTGTAGCAGTGGAAAACCTGCCTGCCAGAATGCTGGTCCCACACCTGTTAAGATGCAATCCGTCCCTTTTGTACAGTTCCCCCTTACCCCAAAACAGATCCCAGTGATCTAAGAATCTAAAACTCTGCCCCGTGCACCAGTTCCTCAGCCACACGTTCAGGTCCCGTATCTCCCTGTTCCTGCTCTCGCCAGCACGGTGAACTGGAAGCAAACCGGAGATAATAACCCTGGAGGTCCTGCTTTTCAACATTTTTCCGAGCTCTCTAAAGTCACGCTGCAGAATATTCATCCCCTTTTTTCCTACATCGTTTGTGCCGACATGCACTACCACTTCCGGATGTTCACCTTCGCCCTTGAGAATTTTCTGCACTCTGTCCGTGACATCCTGGATCCTGGCAACGGGAAGGCAGCACACCATCCTCGCATCCCGTCTGTTGCCGCAGAAACCCCTGTCCGTACCTCTCACGATGGAGTCTCCCACTACAATGGCCTTGCCTGCCTTAGGCCTTTTTGGTTTTGGCTCAACAGCCCTATTCGCATCGCAAGCCAGTCCGCCGCTCACGTCTTCTGTCCCAACAGCTTCTAAGCGGATGAACCTTTTTACAAGAGGTACACCACCCGGGGACGTTGGCATTCCATGCTTCCCTCCCTTTCTCACTGTCTCCCACCTTCTCTCTTCCAGTACCTTAGGTGTAACAATCGTACTGTAGGACTTGTCGAGGAACGACTCTGTTTCTCGTACGAACCGGAGGTCGTCCACTTGCTTCTCCAGTTCCCCAACACGGCCCTTCAGGAGCTCTACCTGGATGCACCATTTGTAGCAGCCAGAGGCACCAGCGGTGTCCTTGACCTCCCACATACTGCAAGCATCGCACTGAATCAGCTTGCCTGACATCTCCTTCTTTCGTCTCTCCCTCTCAAGCGTATTGCGTGGTCTCCTCTCCCGCAGACTCTCGAGCCAAAGATTCACACTTCCCACACAAGGCCGCTCACTCACTTAGTTTTGTTTCGAGCGGTTTAGAGGGGTTCAAAGGGGATTAGAGGGGTTTACAGGGCATCATAGGGGTTTAGAGGCGTTCGGAGATGTCCAGAGGGGTTCAGAGGCGTATAGATGGGGATTAGAGTGGGGTTTAGCAGGGTTCAGAGGGGTTCTGGGGAGTTTGGAGGGCTTTAGAGGGGTTTAGAGGGGTTTAGAGGGGTTTCGAGTGTTTCAGGTTTGTTCAGACGTGTTTAAAGCGGTTTAAACGTTCAGACTGTTTCAGAAGGGTTTAGAGTCGTTTAAAGGGGATTGCAGGGCTTTACATGGGTTTAGAGGGGTTCAGGTGGGTTTAGATTTGTTTGGAGGGGTTTAGAGGGGTTTAGAGTGGATTATAGGGCTTTACAGGGGTTTAGACAGGTTCACAGGGGTTTAGAGGGGTTTAGTGAGGTTTGGTAGTTTTGGAGTGGTTTAGAATGGTTTAGAGGAGTTCAGATGGGTTCAGAGGAGTTTTTAGGGGTTTAGAGGGGATTACAGGGGTTTCGAGGGTTTCACGTGTGTTCAGACGTGTTTAGAGGGCGTTCGAGTGGTTTCGAAGGGTTTAAAGTGGTTTCGAGTGGTGTCCATGGGTTTCTATCGGTTTCGAGAGCTTTAGAGGGGACTCGAGTGGTTCCGAGGGGTTTAGAGAGGTTTAGATGGGTTCAGATGGGTTGAAGGATGTTTGGAGGGATTTAGAGGGGTTCAGAGTGATCCAGAGGGGTATAGAGAGATTTAGAGGCTTTTGAGGGGTGTAGAGGGGTTGAGATGGGGTTTGGGGGGTAATAGGGGCTTAGAGATGTATACATGTGTTCATTGATGCTCAGATGTGTTTTGAGTGTTTTAAAAGGGGTTCGAAGGTCATGTTTGACTAATCTTCTTGAATTTTTTTAAGAGGTTACTCGGGAAATTGATGAGGGTAAAGCAGTGGATGTTGTATATATGGACTTCAGTAAGGCCTTTGACAAGGTTCCTCATGGAAGGTTGGTTAAGAAGGTTCAATGGTTGGGTATTAATGGTGGAGTAGCAAGATGGATTCAACAGTGGCTGAATGGGAGATGCCAGAGAGTAATGGTGGATGGTTGTTTGTCAGCTTGGACGCCAGTGACTACTGGGGTGCCACAGGGATCTGTGTTGGGTCCACTGTTGTTTGTCATGTACATCAATGATCTGGATGATGGTGTGGTAAATTGGATTAGTAAGTATGCAGATGATACTAAGATAGGTGGGGTTGTGGATAATGAAGTAGATTTTCAAAGTCTACAGAGAGATTTATGCCAGTTGGAAGAGTGGACTGAAAGATGGCAGATGGAGTTTAATGCTGATAAGTGTGAGGTGTTACATCTTGGCAGGACAAATCAAAATAGGACGTACATGGTAAATGGTAGGGAATTGAAGAATGCAGGTGAACAGAGGGATCTGGGAATAACTGTGCACAGTTCCCTGAAAGTGTAATCTCATGTAGATAGGGTGGTAAAGAAAGCTTTTGGTGTGCTGGCCTTTATAAATCAGAGCATTGAGCATAAAAGTTGCGATGTAATGTTAAAACTGTACAAGGCATTGGTGAGGCCACTTCTGGAGTATGGGGTACAATTTTGGTCGCCTAATTATAGGAAGGATGTCAACAAAATAGAGAGAGTACAGAGGAGATGTACTAGAATGTTGCCTGGGTTTCAGCAACTAAGTTACAGAGAAAGGTTGAACAAGTTAGGGCTTTATACTTTGGAGCACAGAAGGTTAAGGGGGGACTTGATAGAGGTCTTTAAAATGATGAGAGGGATAGACAGAGTTGACGTGGATAAGCTTTTCCCACTGAGAGTAGGGAAGATTCAAACAAGGGGACATGACTTGCGAATTAAGGGACAGAAGTTTAGGGGTAACATGAGGGGGAACTTCTTTACTCAGAGAGTGGTGGCTGTGTGGAATGAGCTTCCAGTGAAGGTGGTGGAGGCAGGTTCGTTTTTATCATTTAAAAATGAATTGGATAGTTATATGGACGGGAAAAGAATGGAGGGTTATGGTCTGAGCGCAGGTATATGGGACTAGGGGAGAATACGTGTTCGGCACGGACTAGAAGGGTCGA